>NW_021703767.1:26813619-26996503 GCF_005190385.1 Monodon monoceros | reverse complement strand
GCACATTGTTGATGCTCAATAAATGTTTCTTGACTCCAATGCATTCAATTGATATAAATATTAATCTTTGATTAACTCTGGAAATATGCTGCAAGGTTAGTTAGGACCATCCAGAACTCTTTTTATTTCAATTCTGATTAAACAATAATTGAACCTCTGAACTTCTGAGCACTTGATTTACAGAAATAGAAACCTGGGCAAATAGCATGTTTTTATATTCCTCCAAGAGTATGCTTATCCTTTCAGTGAAAGAATCTACTGAGGAAATCCATAGATATTGAATGCAAGTGAGCAAAATGAAGTAGCCCAAGTGCATGTCTCTCTGTGTGTGTGTGTGTGTGTGTGTGTGTGTGTGTGTGTAATTTGAAGGTTAGATGGGAAAGGCCTGTGTCAAGATGGCAGATCTTATCTTGTTAGTCACTAGCAGTGACAGTCACTACCCAATGCCTACTCTGTACCCACTTCTCTCTTTCTTAACAGCCATTCCAGTTACGGAGAATTGTGTTCAGCTAAAAACTTTGCTTTGCAGCCTCAGGTGTAGCTAGTAGTCAAGAGACCAATTCTGGCCAAAGATAAAATTAGTGGAAGCCTCTTGCTAGGGCTTCCAGGAAAGTTTTATAAGAGAAATAAACTCACTGGGATGCTCTTTTATTCCCTTTGCCTTCCTCTCAGATAGATGTCTGGATGAGCAATCCTCTTGCAATCATAAGCATTAAATCCACATTTTAGGATTGGTCCCAGTAAGAATATGGAAGAAATCTGGATCCTTGATGACACTGGGCCACGGTACTCACCCTGATCTTTCTATCCATGGCTTGTTGCATAAGACAAGTAAACCACTTATTTAACTCACTGTTGAGGTTTCTTGAAACCAGACACAGTTCTGATACATTTGCCCTTCCAAGGAAAAGGGGAGCACATGACTTTCAAGTCTGATGAGACTTTCCGTGGCCAAAACCATGAAATAACTCCACTGAAATAACTCTAGTGAAATAACTCCATCTCTGCCCATGGTGCAGGGGAATTGTACTGAATGACATATGGTGTATGAATATTTCTTTGTTACTTTTTCCTGAAGCCTAGGTTTAAAGAACATATGAGAGTTGTCTTAGAGGTAAATATGTAATTTCTGTGTATATCAATAGATGAATTCAATTACTATATATATGCCTAGGTTTGGCAAAAGTCAAATAAGCAGCTCCCCTTACATAATGTTGCTTTAATTAAGTTCATTTCTCTCTGGGTGTAGTATATACTGCAGAAGCACGATCAATGAACATTGGTGATTTCCTTCAATCTTGCTTTTTGCCCCGTTTGTATAATTTATTGTGTCAGTGGTTCTCGAGTGGTGTGCTCCTACAGCTCATCATCTGGAAATCCTTCCCAGATGTGCTCAAAATTTTTTATTAATTTGTGTACTTTATTTTTTATAAATGAGTACACATGATTGTGACTGGAAGAGAAAACACCCTTCTTTTAATCCCGGAGGATTACTTGGCCTTGAGAATAATTGATTCATTTCCTGCCCACTCCACCCCTATTATTCAAATAGAGATTGTTGAAGAAATCTCTGCCCTATAAATTTAGCTGATCCAAAAATGAAAGGGAAAAAATACTTTATTTTAAAGATGTCTGCAGGATCCGTGTATAACTCAGGGGTTTTTTCCAATTAAGAATCATATGATCCTAGAAGAGTTTCCATTCCTAGGTATCAAAACTGCAACACAGTTTTAAAACAAGAAGTGATCATCTCTATGGTGGCATTTATCCACAGAGGTAATATTTCTGGTTAGTGAATTTCAGGACTTGAAACCAGGCCTCTGCCTCTTAGTTTGTGGAACAGTCAAAGGGCTAAAAGAGCTCTGTATAATCACATGCAAAACTATTTATTATAAGCAGCTATCATTATGTACATTGCTTCTCTTTATGAATTATAGTGCTTGTCAATGGGGATTGTGTGCCTGTATATGTATACACATGTGTATACATGTATGTGTTTGTCTGACTCATTAATCTGCTAAATACACCAAAGGAATGAGGAGAAATATTTTTACCTTAAACTGAAGGACCTGGCATAGCTCAACATCTGTACAGTCTACTTTCTAGTGTCCAATTCTTTACCATGAAGAAGGGTACCTAAAACTGAAATTGCATTTGCTAGACTGCTTTGCAACTTTGTTTCTGGGTGAAATGATGTTTGACCAACCAGATGACCTTGCATAACACTTAGAAGGTGACAGTGAGGCAAAGGTCACATGGCTGGCTGATTGTTTATTTTTAATGACATTCATTGGGATACACATTATATAGAATATAAGTGACCTTTATTGGGGTACACTCTATATAGAATATACATTTTAAGTTTATAGTTTGATGAGCTCTAACAAACGTGTAGACCCGTGTAACCAGTCTCAGTATGAAGGTACATAATTCCCTCACCCCAGAAAAGTTTCTAGTGCCTCCTTCCAGTTAATCATCCACCCCTGATCCAGGCAACTATTGATTTCTGCTTTTTATTACCACGGATCACAGTTATCTTTCCTAGAGATTCAAGTAAGTGGAGTCGTATATGTATCCTCTTTAAATCTGGCTTATTTTACTCAGCAGACTGTTTCTGAAATTTATCCACATTCTAGACATGGTGGACAGGATTCTAAGCTTCTCTTAGTTATTCAGTCAAACTCTAATCTAGATGCTGTTGTGAAGGTATTTTCCAGATGTAATTAAATTCTCTAAGTTTACTTTAAGTAGGGAGATTTTCCTCAGTGAGCCTGCACTAAACAGATGAGACTTTACAAAAAGTTAGAGATATCTGAAGTCTGAGAGAAGCTCTGCTATTGCCTTTTAAAGAGAGAACTTCCATGTTGTAGAGGAGTCATAGCAGAAAACACCAAGCAGTCTCTAGGAGCCGAGAACAACCCTGTGTTGACAGCCAGCAAGGAAAGCTGCAACCTCAGTCTTACAACCAAAAAGAACTGAATTCTATCAACAACCACAGTGAACTTAGGAGAGACCCTGAGCCTCAGGAGATCAAAGCAATGGCCAACACCTTGAGTTCAGCCTGGTGGGACCTGAGCAGAGAGCCCAGTTATGCCATGCCCAGACTTCTGGTGGACAGAACTATGAATTAATAGATGGGCATTCCTTGAAGCTGCTGAGTTTGTGGTAATTCATTATGCACCAATAGAAAACCAATACATTGTGTATGTCATTGAACTGTTCCTTCTTATTGGTGAGTGTGAGTTATCTACTACTGCATAAGAAATCACCAACAATTTAGTGTCAAAACAACACACAATTATCTCAGAGTTTCTGTGGGTCAGCAATCTGGGCATAGCTTCTGTGAATAATCCTCTGATTCAGGGTTGCTTACAAGCCTGCAAACAGTGTCAGCCAGCACTGAGGTCTCATCTGAAAGTTAACTTGGGGACAGCCCACTTTCAGTGGGAAGGGTCCACTTAATGTGATTGTTGGCAGGATTCAGTTCTTTGAAGTTATTAGACTGATGGCCTCAGATACTAGAGAGCTGTTAGCCAGAGGCTTCCTTCAATTTGTTGCCTTGTGGGCCTCCTGGAGATGGCAGTTTGCTTCATCAAAACCAGTAAGAGAGGGGGTCTGCTAGTAAGATGCCACAATCTCTAGTAATACGATCATAGAACTGACATCCCCTTAACAATGAGGTGTTTTATTAGTTAGAAATATAACACTCATGGGGAGGGGATTACAGAAAGCTGTGAATACCATTTGGAAGCTGGGATCCCTGGGAGCTATCTTAGAAGCTACCTACCACTGCAGTGAGTGAATTTATGTGAATTTATCAGAATGTTTTTATCCATTCCATTCAACAGTAGGTAGACACTTTTGTTGATGCCAGATTTGGACTTTCATTTAGAAAGAAAACAAAAGTTGCTATGAACATTCAAAGTATAAGTGTTTCCATGGGCATATGTTTCATTTGTCTTGAGTGGAATTGCAGGGTCACATAGAAAGTATATGTTTAATCTGAGTTAGAAACTGCCCCCAATGCTTTCCAAAGTGATCCTACCAATTTACACTCCCCACAATGTACAACAATGTATCAGAGTTCCATTTATTCTGTAGCTCCACAAACACTTGAAAGTCTCAGTCAACTAAATTGTAGCCATTTGAATGGGAATATAATGGTACTCATTATGGTTTTAATATGCATTTCCGTAATACATATTCGGTATGTTAATGAGGTCAAGCATCTTTTCAGATACTTAGAGGCCATTTGTATATCTTCTTTTGTGAAATATGTTTGAATAGATTGCCCATTTAAAAAATTGACTTGTTTAAAACTTTTTATTATTGAGTCTTAAGAGTTTTTTATTTATTCTGAATACACCTCCTTTATCACATATATGTATTGCAAATGCTCTTCCGAAGTTTGTGGCTTGCATTTTCAATTTTTTTTTTACGGTACGCGGGCCTCTCACTGTTGTGGCCTCTCCCGTTGCTGAGCAACAGGCTCCGGACGCGCAGGCTCAACGGCCATGGCTCACGGGCCCAGCCGCTCCGCGGCATGTGGGATCCTCCTGGACCGGGGCACGAACCCGTGTACCCTGCATTGGCAGGCGGACTCCCAACCACTGTGCCACCAGGGAAGCCCTTGCATTTTCAATTTTAAACACTACTGTAAAGCTGTTTTTATATTTGATGAAGTACATTTTATCCATTTTTTAAATGATTGTTACTTTTTGAACTACCTATGAAAATATTTCTATCTCAAAACAAAACTATTGTATTTTTATCTCAGGAGTTCTATGATTTTAGTTTTTATTTTTGTACCTGTGATCTATTTTGAATTTAATTTTTCTGTGTATTTTGAGGTAAGGGTCGATTTTTTTTTAATCTATTTGTAGATACTTCTAATTTTCCCAGCACCATTTATTGAAAAAACTCTCCTTTCCCCATTGAATTATTTTTTCTAGATTATTATGTTTAAAATCAAATGACCAACATATGCATGGGCTACTTTTAAACTTTTTTTTTTTTTGCTCCATTTATCTGTATGTGAATTCTTTCAACAATACTATTGTCTTGATTACTGTAGATTTTTGGAAATCTTAAAATCTAAGTACTCAAGTTTTGTTCTTTTATAAAGTTATTTTGGCTATTCTAGGTCCTTTGTATTTCCCTGTAACTTTTTGAATTAGATTGTCAATTCTCAAAAATAAAACTTGCTGGGATTTTGAATGGGATAGTGTGGAATCAATAGGTCAATTTAGGGAGAAGTGGTAACTTTTAATATTGAGTACCTTAATCCATGACATGGTATTGCTCTCCATAATGATCTTTTTTTTAATGATTTCTTTTTTATTTTAATTTTTTAATTTATTTTTGGCTGCATTGGGTCTTCGTTGCTGCATGCAGGCTTTCTCTAGTTGCAGTGAGCCAGGGCTACTCTTTGTTGCGGTGCACGGGCTTCTCATTGCACTGGCTTTTCTCTTGCTGCGGAGCACAGGCTCTAGGCCTGCCAGCTTTAGTAGTTGCAGCATGCAGGCTCAGTAGTCGTGGTGCACAGGTTTAGCTGCTCCTCCGCATGTGGGATCTTCCTGGACCAGGGCTTGAACCTGTGTCCCCTGCATTGACAGGCAGATTCTTAACCACTGCACCACCACGGAAGTCCCTCCATAATGATCTTTAATTCCTCAGCAATGTTTATAGTTTTCAGTGTGCAGGCCTGGCAGTTTGTTAAATTCTAAGTATTGATATTTCATAGTTTGGGATGCAATCGTGAATAGTTAAAAATTAATTACCTTTTGTTCGTAACTAGTACACAGAAATACAGTTGATTTTTATATTGATCTTATCTTCTGCAATCTTGTTATACTCACTTGTTAATCCTAGTAGCTTTTCTTGTAGACTCCTTAGGAGCTTCTACATACGTCATCATGTCATTTGCTAATTAAAACAGTTTTACTTCTTACTTTCACATTGTGTCTTTATTTATTTATTTTGCTTTATTGCACTTCACTACAGTTGGTTAGGGATGTTAAGTGTGGAGGCCCTTTCCTTTTTCCTAATGTTAGGGAGAAAACAATCTTTCACTTTTCAGTATGATGTTAGTTGTAGTTTTTTATAGATATTCTTTTTTTTTTAACATCTTTATTGGAGTATAACTGCTTTACAATGCTGTGTTAGTTTCTGCTGTATAACAGAGAAATCATCTATACATATATACATATGTATATGTATAGCTATACATATACATATATCCCCATATCTCCTCCCTCTTGCGTCTCCCTCCTACCCTCCCTATCCCACCCCACTAGGTGGTCACAAAGCACCAAGCTGATCTCCCTATGCGATGCAGCTGCTTCCCACTAGCTATCTATTTTACATTTGGTAGTGTATATATGTCCATGTCACTCTCACTTCATCCCAGATTACCCTTCCCCCTCCCTGCCGTGTCCTCAAGTCCGTTCTCTATGTCTGCGACTTTATTCCTGTCCTGCCCCTAGATTCTTCAGAATGATTTTTTTTTTTTTTTTTTTTAGATTCCATATATATGTGTTAGCATATGGTATTTGTTTTTCTCTTTCTGGCTTACTTCACGCTGTATGACAGACTCTAGGTCCATCCACCTAACTACAAATAACTCAATTTCGTTTCCTTTTATGGCTAATATCCCATTGTATATATGTGCCACATCTTCTTTATCCATTCATCTGTCGATGGACACTTAGGTTGCTTCCATGTCCTGGCTATTGTGAATATAGCTGCAATGAACATTGTAGTATATGACTCTTTTTGAATTATGGTTTTCTCAGGGTATATGCCCAGTAGTGGGATTGCTGGGTCGTATGGTAGTTCTATGTTTAGTTTTTTAAGGAACCTCCATACTATTCTCCATAGTGGCTGTATCACTTTGCATTCCCACCAACAGTGCAGGAGGGTTCCCTTTACTCCACACCCTCTCCAGCATTTATTGTTTGTAGGTTTTTTGATGATGGCCATTCTGACCGGTGTGAAGTGATACCTCACTGTAGTTTTGATTTGCATTTCTCTAATGATTAGTGATGTTAAGAATCCTTTCATGTGTTTGTTGGCAATCTGTGTGTCTTCTTTGGAGAAAGGTCTATTTAGGTCTTCTCCCCATTTTTGGATTGGGTTTTTTGTTTTTTTGATATTGAGCTGTATGAGCTGCTTGACTAGATGAGAATGTTCCCTTCTATCATTAGTTTACTGAGATATTATTTCACAAATAAGTGTTGAATTTTGTCAGATGCTTTTTCTGAATCTAGTTAAATATCTAGTGTTTCTTCTCCCTTAGTCTGTTAACTTAATGAATTATAATGATTGAAATTAAAAAGTTAAATTAACTGTTCATTCCTGGGAAAGCACCATATGGTTATATTTCCTTTTTACAGATTTACTGGATGAGGTTTGCTAGTATTTGTTCAGGACTATTGTGTCTAAATTCATGAGGAATATTTGTCTGTACTTTTCTTATATTATTTTGAATTGTGGTAATATTCTCTCATAAAATGAATTAAGCAATGTTCCAGTATCCTACAATTTTCCATAAGAGTTTACATAATATTGGTATTATTTTTCCTTAAATATGTGATAGAATTCACCAGTGAAGCCATCTGAATCTGGAGATTTCTTTGTGGGATCATTTAAAATTTTAATTCCAATTTCTTTAATTGATGTATGGCTATTCAGATTTTCTATTTCTTTTTGAGTCAGTTGGGTAATTCATAGCTCTTTTCAAGGAATTTATTCTTTCCCTCAATTATTTAAATGTATTGGCTTAAAGCTGGTCATAGTATTCACTTATCTTTTTAATGTCAGTAGAATTTATATTGATGACCCCTTTTTCATTCCTGATATTGGTGACATATGTCTTCTCACTTTGTCTTGGTATATTTTCCTGCTTAGGGTTCATTGTGCATCTTACATAGTTAAGTTTTTTTCTTAAATTTGGAAAATTGTTCATTATAGCTTTAAATATTTGCTCTGCCACCACCCCTTTCTGGGACTTCAATTATACAAGTTTTAGATTGCTTAATATTGTCCCACAGGTCACTGAAATGTATTCCAATTTTTTTTCACTCTTGTTTTCCTCCCTGTGTTTCATTTTAGGTAATTTTTATTGACATTCTTTAAAAGTTCTCTAGCGTTCCTTCTGCAGTATCTAATCTACCATTAATCCCATGTAGTGAATTTTTCATGTTAGATATCCTATTTTTCATCTCTAGAAATTCTATTTCGTTCTTTTCAAAATATTTCCTTTGTCTCTACACTATGATTGTTTTTCTGTACTCAATTGAACAAAACTATAATAGATGTTTTAATATCCTTTTCTTCCAATTCTCTTTCTATCATTTCTATGATTCCTTGTTCTGCTTAATTTTGGTAGTTTTTCTCTTGGTTATGTGTCTCATTTTCCTGTTTTTTAGCATGCATAGTAGTTTTTGGCTGGATGCTGGATGTGTACTCTTTACAGTGGTGATGATCAGTAATTGTTGTCCTACTTTAAAGAGTGCTGGCCTTTGTTCTAGAATGCAATTAAGTTACCTGCTGTTTAACTTCATCTTTTTTTATTTTTCTTTGGATATGACTTGGGTAGCCTTTACTCTAGGTATAATTTGGCTCCCCTCCTAAAATGTGGCTTTTTCTAAATCTCTATTGAGTTTTAAGAGTCATCAGTGAGGACTCTCCACAGTGACTGGAGCAAACATATGGATCCCCATCTCTCCCAGTCAGTTTTTGCCTATTGTCATGGGGTTTCATCCCATGTGTTTACATCTTATTATTCAGCTAAGTTTCAAAGGACCTTCTTAAGATTTCTAGTGTTCTTCTACATAGCTCCCTCCTCATTGGAACTCCAATTCACTATTTCCATGCTTCTTAAACTTCTTGAATTACAGTCTCTTTCTTCTCAAATTATTGATATAGCCATGATCTGATTAAAACCATCTTCCCTACTCCAGGTTCTAGAATACATAACTCCAGATAGAAATCTAGGGCAATCATAAGGCTCACCTTATTTGTTCCTAGTCTCTTAAGGATCACAGTCCTGCACTAGCCATTGTCCAATGTACAGAAACAGTAGTTTCTACAATTATTTTACCCTTTAATTGTATTTTTAGTGCATTTTTATTTGATATAACCTTAACTGTGTTTTCCCCCAGTTTTATTGAGATATGATTGAAATACCTGTGTAAGTTTAAGGTATACAGCATAATGATTTTACTTACATATATTGTCAAATAAGTACCACAATAAGTTTAGTTAATATCTGTCATCTCATACAGATTTAAAAAAGGAAGAAAATCCCTTTTTCCTTGTGATGAGAAATCTTGGATTTACTCTTTTAACACCTGTCATATATACCATATAGCCGTGTTAATTATTGTCATCATGCTGTACCTTACATCTCTAATACTTATAACTGAAAGTTTACACCTTTTTTTTTTTTTTTTGTGGTACCCGGGCCTCTCACTGTTGTGGCCTCTCCCATTGCGGAGCACAGGCTCCAGACGCGCAGGCTCAGCGGCTATGGCTCACGGGCCCAGCCGCTCCGCAGCATGTGGGATCTTCCCAGACCGGGGCACGAACCCGTGTCCCCTGCATCGGCAGGTGGACTCTCAACCACTGCGCCACCAGGGAAGCCCAAGTTTACACTTTTTGACGACTTTCATCCAAACAGTAATTTAATGCATTTTAATATACTTTGTCCAGTTCTCTCTTTGTTAAAAGCAGGAGAGTAAATCTGATTTTTTTCTTTCATCATGAAAGCAGAAGTCCTTCTCCTTTTCCTACTTCTCCTCTTCCTCCTCCTCCTTCTCCTTCTTCTTTTTCTCTGAGAAAGCATTTTTGTGAAGTTCTTGGTATTTTCTGAGGTTGTTTTCCAGTGTTCAGTTATTGTTTCAATGTCTGGAGATTCTGTCATGGGACATGTATTTTTTGTCACACGGCGTGGATTACTTGCAATGATAGTGACTTCCTGATGGCTAGATTATACCAAAATGGCAAGTTACTGAATGATATTTTAACAAATCTTATGTTTAACTTAATTTTATGGTATAAAACAGGACATTTTATAATACCTGTATTTCTGTCCAATAGACTTGCCTTCTTCAAAGCAGGTCTTAAACATTTCAGTTTCCTAAAATATAATAATGGCTTATATTTTGCTATATGTCATCCACTTGGGGGGAAAAAATCTGTATTAGTTTCCTAAGGCTGACATAACAAATAGAGCTTGTGGCTTAAAACAACAGAAATTTATTCTCATATTTCTGGAGGCCCAAAGTTCAAAATCAGGTTGTCAGCAAGGCTACATTTGCCCTAAAATGTTCTAGGGAAGAACCTTTCTTTGCATCTTCTAGAATCTGATGGCTCTTGAAATTGCTTAATTACATCTGCAAAGATCCTTCTTCCAAATAAGGTCACATTCTGAGACATATCTTTTGAGGGACAATAATTCAACCGATTACAATACCTAATGAAAAGAGCACCATTTAATACTGATCCCTTGAATTTCATGTGACAAGCTGATGAGAAACTGTGACTTTCCAGGAAATGACTATATGACTATGATATTATGAAACAGAACTTCTCTCTGTCTCTTTCTCTCTCTCACTCTCTCTCTCCAAAGAGAAATACCTTTTTCACACGTTTGTACCATTTGCTATAATAGTCATAAAAGAATAACATAGTACCCTCCTTCAATATAGTTACTGATAAGTCATCAATACACAAATAATTAGAGCTCTGTTCAATAGAGCAAATTAACAAATGTCCAAAGGCAGGTTGTAAAATGGATGGGTATACTACTTTAGAGAAGAAACATCTGAAGTCTGCATTCAACTGGAAAAGCTTCATAAATAAGAGGGAGCTTGAGAAGGGCCTTGGAGCACGAGGAACAGAATGGAGGGCACTTCAGAAGGAAAAGAGGAGAGAAACCACAGTGAACAAAGGCTTAGGGTTAGGCATGGGAAAGGTGATCAGGTGAAAGGGGTGGAAAATTCAGTAATTCGGTGACAAACTATGAATTCAACCTAGGATAAGACCTTGATGTTTGTGATGTTGTGATTTGTAATAAATATATATTTGGTTTTCATCCCCATTTCTGGCACACAGCTCCTAAAACCCTTGGAATTTCCCAAGTATAGAACATAAACATGTCTTTGTTATGTTAATGAATGACTTTTGGAAATCACCTAAGGATGCTGGTTGCTAGGGGAGCCAACCATGTGATGGAGGGTAGGAAATCTCAGTCCCATCCCCTGAACTCCAGGGAGAGGTGAGGGGCTGAGTGAACGGCCAATGGCCAATGATTTAATCAATCATATCTATATAAGGAAGCCTCCATAAAACCCCCAAAGGAAAGAGTTTGGAGAGCTTCTGTGTTGGTGAACAATTGGAGATGTGGGGAGAGTTGCACACATGGAGAGGGCATGGAAGCTCCATGCCCCTTCCCACATACATTGCCCCATGCATCTCTTTCATCTGGCTGTTTCTGAATTACATTCTTTTATAATAAACTGGTAATCTAGTAAGCAAAGCGTTTCTCTGAGTTTTGTGAGCTTCTCTAACAAATTAATCCAACCCAAAAAAGGCATTGTTGGAATCTCTAGTCTATAGTCAGTTGATCAGAAGCACAAGAGAAAACCTGGGCTTGCAATTAGTATCTGAAGTTGGAGGCCGTCTTGTAGGACTGAGCCCTTAACCTGTGGAATCTGATGGTATCTCCAGGTAGAAAGTGAGTTGAATTGAGTTGAACCGTAGGACACCCAGCTTGTGTCTGAGAATTGCTTGGTCATGTGGGGGAAAACCCCACACATTGGAATTGGTTAAAAATCATAACATTTATCTCATAGAAAATGAAAATCCACTTATTTTTAGAGCATGGATTATGAATGATCTTATCTCTTTACCTTTTTCTCCCACTTCCACCTCTTCCTCCTTCAATGTTGTTCCAAGGTAATCTCTCCAATAGACTTTCCAATGTTGTTCCAACATAGTCTTTCCACTAGTCTACTATGCACATTCAAAACCTCTTCAGTCTTTTTGCATTTCTTCAGCACCTCCCCCAATCTCATAATTTTCTCCTCCCTCCTCTCAATCAATTTATAAAACTTAACATAGTGACTCTATGGTCATTTAGATGTGAATGTTTGCAAGTGAGCCATGTGCAGAAGTAGTACCACCCAATAGACATTTTTCTTTCATTTCAAACCCAGAAACTATTTAGATGTTGACTGTACTTGAATATTCCTTTGATTAAGAGGTAGGGTTTCTATATTTTATTATAGCTCCAACCTTACTGTAACAAAATGCAAGGCAGATTTAAGTTTATATTTAGCAGGGATCTGTTTAAAATGTGAACGAAGACCAGTGTGGGTGAGTGGGAACCACACTTTCATTCACTGGTAATGCTCTGGTTCACTCTGGCTTCAGTGATTTCCCTTCGGCATGCTAGGGTGGAGCAGAATAGCTGATGAAGGGGGCAGCAGTTTGAACATACAGTTTAGTCATGTAAATATTCTCTAAGCTCCAGCACTGAAATATTACTCTCAGTTTATTAGTTCACAAGAAAAACACAAATATGTGTGCAAATAAGCATTACATGCAAAGATACCTTTAATACTGTAACTAGTCTTATTATTTCCAATTTAGTCTTTTCTGGAAATGAACAAAAATGAGGATTACAAGCTTGTCATGATAACTTCACAATAGTTATTTCTAATACAACTGAAAACAGCAAGGCATAATCTATGGAGTAAGAGGTGGTAAGTAGGTTGTATATCCCATTTCCCTTCCTATGTTCCTCCACACATCACATGACCACAGATAATGAAGTATCATATGAATGCTTTGTTTCTCAGCCTTTACACATTTTCTCCTCCCATCCAGGCTGCCACATAATTAAAGGAGCACTTTAAAGAGTCCCATATTGTAGAGCATCACGTAAGCCTCAGGCAAAATATAACAGCACTAACTGGTCATGATAGAAAAACCATCCCAGAACCATGATTATTAGTGAAAACAAACAAAATGAAAATTATGCAGACTAACTAGACAAACTTTATCAGAAGTGTCTACTCTCCTTTTAAACAGCAAAAACAAAGCAATGAAGAAAAGTTTAAACATGACCACTGATTCTGGAAAAGGAAGAAGAATGTTTTAGATATTCTTTCCTACGCCAAGGTCATCTGCTTTTCTGCATCACTCCATCCTAATTAAAGGTAAATGAATACATCCAGTGACAGTAAACTGGCTCCTAGGTGGTCTCGATCTCCCAAGGGCCAGAGGAAGAACATCTACAACAGCAGGTAAAATGTATTAGATTTGCTGAGCCTATGGAAAGACAGAATATGCAAAAGTGTAAAAAATTGTCTTTGAATGTGAAGTGGCAAGCTGCTTATTCCCATAGGCTGAGGATTGTGTCTAAATTAATCTTGCCCCTGGCATGAACTGTAGAGAATCAGATACTTTTACAAATGTGACTGTTACTGTTATAGCTAAATGAATACAATGTATGGGACAAAGGATTTAGGTTGAGCAGTTTAAATAATTTGCACATTTTAGGATTTTAAAATTGGAGTTGTCAATTTGTTTTTGTAAAGGGAGAGACAGCAGATATTTTAGGCTTTATGAGCCATACTCTGCCACAACTACAGAAATCTGCTGTTGGAGCAGGAAGGCAGCAATTGATCATATGTAGAATAATGGGCGTGGCTGTGCACTTGCACTGAACTATTAACAACTCCCACTCTAAAGTATTAACATGTTTACCAGAGCTGAGCCAAAGCATCGCTCTTGGGGAGTGAGAATGAAAGTGGCTGATGATGAGGTTTATTGTCAAAGAGAAAGGCTAAGCTCCAACTCCCATAGCTTCTGCTAAATGTCTCTCTAGGGGAAAAGCTGGCTGGCAATGCAATGGAAGCATCAATACAAATTCCATAGACCTCTTTCTAATTAGACTCCTGCACTCAGTCTCCACTCCATCCATAGCAATGTTGCAACTTGCATGACACAGGAAAATACAGAGAGTGTTCACCTCGCGAAAGGAATGAGTGAGGTGTCTTTCCTGCACATTAGGAATGGAATATATTGCTTCTCACAGCCAAATCAATTGAAATATTTCAACAGTTTAAATAAAATTGAATTCTGATCATTATACTAGATCAGTGGTTCTCAACTGGAGGTGATTTGACAATGTCTGGAGACACTTTTTGTTGTCATAACTGGAGAGTGGTTGCTACTGGCATCTTGTGGCTAGAGGCCAGGGATGCTACTGGACATCTTACATGCACAGGACAGTCTCCAACAACAAAAGATTATCCAGTTCCAAATGTTACTAAATCCAAGTTCACACTGCTCACAGCATGACAGGCCAGTAAATCGAGAGATGAGTTGTGGGGCAAGAAATAGCAACTTTATTTGGAAAGCCAGCAGATGGAGAAGATGGTGGACTAGTGTCCCAAAGAACAATCTTCCCCAAGTTAGAATTCAGCCTTCTTTTATACTAAAAGGGGAGGAGGTATTGTTGGTTGCTGCAAATTTCATGGTGCCAGAATCTTTTGTTCTTCAGCTGTCCACATAGGTCTGGTCACGATGTTCTTATAAATATCCAAGACAAATGTTATTCTCTGTTCTGCACCTTTTTATCTCTGTATGAATGGAAAAGTGTTATACCTTTAAAGGTCAGAGCCTTGAGAATGGGCTATGCTGTATATTTCAGGCTATAGGCAACATTCTTAACCTGTAGCAAAAGCAATAGAATACAAAGGTTAAAGTAAAATACACAGATCCAATATGGAGTCAGATTTGTTCTTCCCCTTTTCAGAAATATCGATAGTGCCAAAGTGGACAAACCCTGTGCTGATACTTTAATAAAGTCCTCCTTTAGTGAACATAATTACAAAAAACACAAAATACATTTTCTGGAGAAGTATTGAGAGCCATCAGCAAATAAAAAGTTGTAAAAGCAAAAGCGTTCCAAGTAGTTTGCAGAAGGTATTCTCTTGAAAATATTTTGCTCTTTCAAATTAATGCAAGAAATAAAGGAACACCTCTTATTTTTAGATCTCTGTGCAGTATCTTTCAGAATATGATTTGAAACAATTTTGTTTTGAATTCAGGTATTTTATAGTTTAATTTTCTAACCCTGACACTGGTTAAAAATTTAGATATATTTAGGTTTTGCAATATGTACATGATATAGTCTGGAATTATATCAAGCTTGAACAATAATTTACCTGGTTGATGCTGAGGATTGGAACTTTGGAAGAGAGATGGTTTAAAGGACGTGATAAAATAGGAGCAATGCTTTTGTAGAGTTACAAAGGGATTAGTGGGGCCTTAGAACTTCCTGAAAACTATATGCTTTTCTGTCGGGAAGGCAGGAGCTAAGATATGGTTGAGGCTGTACTGACAGAATCAGGTCAAAGTGTTCTGCTTCGTTTTGATGTGTCTTAATATGGAGTTCCTCAGATGGAGATAAACCTATATAACTCTGAGTCTGGGGAAAAGAAGAACACTCCAGCAGACACATGGAGTTTCCTCAATGGATAAACTTAATATGTTAATCAAGTTTACCCTAAATGACCAGGAGTTGAAACTTATCATAACATCCAAATCATTCAATAACAACTAAATTAGGAAACAGGAACTAATCAATAAATTCTCCCCTGAACAAAAATAAAATCAAACTAGCTGGTTATTTGCAGCATTTAAAAGAAAATTCCTGCTACTAGGTAATTAATTAAAAAAAAAAGTTTATCTCAAACTCCCAATCTATCCCTCCACCCCACCCTTCCCCCCGGTAACTATAAGTTCGTTCTCTAAGTCTGTGAGTCTGTTTTATAAATAAGTTCATTTGTATTATTTTTTTTTATTCCATATATAAGCGATAGCATATGATATTTGTCTTTCTCTGTCTGACCTACTTCACTTAGTATGATAATCTCCACGTTTGGGATTGACACGTACACACAGCTATATTTAAAATAAAATGCCTTTTTATGAAAAAAGTTTACTTTAGAATAGCTTTAGGTTTATTTTTTAAAAATTTGAAAGGTAGTACAGAGAATTCCAGTATATACCACATCTGGTTTCCCCTATTATTAATTACATTATTACATTACATTATTAATATCTTACATTAGTAAAGTGCATTGTCACAATACTTTATTATCAACTAAAGTTCATACTTTATTCAGATTTCCTTAGTTTTTTTCCTAACATCTTTTTTCTATTCCAGGATCCCATGCAGGATGCCATATTACATTTAGTCATCATATCTTCTTTTGTTGCAACAGTTTCTCAGACATTCCTCATTTTTGATGGTTTTAAGAAGTCTTGATCAGGTATTTGAGAAGTCCTGATCAGGTATTTTGTAGAATGTTTCTCAAGTGGGATTTTTCTGATGTTTTCCTCAATATTAGTTTGGGGTTGTGGGTTTTGGGGGGAAGACCAAAGAGATAATGTGCCAATCTTAACAAATTGTAACAAGACTATATGCTACCAATGTGATGTATAACTCTTGACATTAACCTTTATTGCTGAGCTGAGTTAGTGTACTTCATTGAGGTATTCAATGTTAAACTGAATTTTATTTATGTGTTGAAATTGTATGTAATAAGTGACATACATCATATAAAATAGCTTGACAGAATGTCCAGGTAACTTTCCTTTTTTTAAATCACTGTATTTCCCTGAAAAGTATTCATTCAACTATTTCTTTAATTGAAACCAGAACCATTCACTACTGTGTCACACCTGATCCTAGACTAACTTATATTAAGCCTATGCATAACAGTCTCTACTTTACTTCTGTGAAATAACAGTGAAAGACACATCTCTTTTCTAAGGTGGCATAAAAACACACTATTACTATTGACTATGATATTTTTAGTGAGAACATCTTGCACTTTTTATAGCATTTTCACATGCACTACTTCTCTTGAGTCACATCAAAACCCTGTAAAGTAATCAGCAGATATTATTTCTTTAGTCACAGTAACTACCTTTGGTAATTAGCTTTCAATATAGCAAGTTTTTGGATATTGTATGTGTCTTCGTTGTTTTGTGAAAGCAAAGATATATTAACAGTTAAGGAAAAGTACAACCCTTCTTTCCCTAAAAAATTTACATTTGTACTTATTGAGTGTATGTAATATATAGACTTGTAATTAGAATATATCCAATGATTTCCATTATAAAAAATATTGTCAGCACAGGCCCATCATGTAGCTCCAGCACAGCATTCCCTAACGTTGCAACTGGGGGAAAAATCACTTTCCAGTCTGTTTTGCAGGGTGTGCATGTCCATCTGGATTCCCTGAAAGTCCATCTGCTGCCTCGGTCAAGAGAAATTCCACTTGCATGAAGGTTGCAAACCTGCAGATTGCATCTTTGTTGCAAAACTAGCTACAGAAGAGAAGCAAGACAAAGTCTTCTGTGTTCCCCTCCACTACCAAAGGAAAGGGGAAAATGTCTCAGTTGAAAGCCATATGACTGATAGCGTCTTAGTGTTCTGGCCTGGTGTCAGGCCTGAACCTCAGAGGTGGGGGAGCCAAGCTCAGCACATTGGACAACCAGAGACATCCCAGATAATATCAGTCAGTGAGAGTTCTCCCAGAGATCTCCCTCTCAATGCTAAGACCCAGCTCCCCTCAATGACCAGCAAGCTCCAGTGCTGGACATCCCATGCGAAACAAGTAGCAAGACAGGAACACAACCCCACCCATTAGTAGAGAGGCTGCCTAAAATCATACTAAGCTCACAAACACCCTAAAACACACCACCGGATGTGGTCCTGCCCACCAGAAAGAAAAGATCCAGCCTCATCCACCATAGCACAGTCACCAGTCCCCTCCACCAGGAAGCCTACACAACACACTGAACCAAACTTACTCACTGTGAACAGACACCAAAAACAATGGGAACTACAAACCTGCAGCCTGCGAAAAGGAGACCACAAACACAGTAAGCTAAGCAAAATAAGAAGACAGGAAAATACACAGAATATGAAAGAGCAAAGTAAAAACTCACCAGACCAAACAAATGAAGAAGAAATAGGCAGTCTACTTGAAAAATAATTCAGAGTAATGATAGTAAAGATGATCCAAAATCTTGGAAATAGAATGAAGAAAATACAAGAAACATTTAACAAGGGCCTAGAAAAAATAAGAGCAAACAAACAATGATGAACAACACAATAAATGAAATTAAAAGTTCTCTAGAAGGAATCAATAGCAGAATAACTGAGGCAGAAGAATGGATACGTTACCTGGAAGATAAAATAGTGGAAATAACTACCACAGAGCAGAATAAAGAAAATAGAATGAAAAGAATTAAGGACAGTCTCAGAGACCTCTGGGACAATATTAAAAACACCAACATTCAAATTATAGGCATCCCAGAAGAAGAAGAGGAAAAGAAAAGGACTGAGAAAATATTTGAAGAGATTATAGTTTAAAATTTCTCTTATATAGGCTAGGAAATAGTCAATCAAGTCCAGGAAGTGCAGAGAGTCCCATACAGGATAAATCCAAGGAGAAACACAACAAGACACATATTAATCAAACTATCAAAACTTAAATACAAAGAAAAAATATTAAAAGCAGCAAGGGAAAAGCAACCAAAAAACATACAAGGGAATCCCCATAAGGTTAACAGTGGACCTTTCAGCAGAAACTCTGCAAGCCAGAAGGGAGTGGCAGGACATATTTAAAGTGATGAAAGGGAAAAATCTACAACCAATATTACTCTAGCCAGAAAGGATTTCATTCATATGAGACAGAAAAATTAAAACCTTTACAGACAAGTAAAAGCTAAGAGAATTCAGCACCACCAAACCAGCTTTACAACAAATGCTAAAGGAACTTCTCTAGACAAGAAACACAAGACAAGGAAAAGACCTACAATAACAAAACCAAAACAATTAAGAAAATGGTAATAGAAACATACATATTGATAATTACCTTAAATGTAAATGGATTAAATGCTCCAACAAAAAGACATAGACTAGCTGAATGGACACAAAAACAAGACCCGTGTATATGCTGTCTACAAGTACCCACTTCAGACCTAGGGACACATACAGACTGAAAGTTAGGGGATGGAAAAAGATATTCCATGCAAATGGAAATAAAAAGAAAGCTGGAGTAGCAATTCTCATATCAAACAAAATAAACATTAAAGACTATTACAAGAGACAAAGAAGGACACCACATAATGACCAAGGGAGCAATCCAAGAAGAAGGTATAACAATTGTAAATATTTATTCACCCAACATTGGAGCACCTCAATACATAAGGCAAATGCTAACAGCTATAAAAGGGGAAATCAACAGCAACATAATAAATTAGGGGACTTTAACACCCCACCTTCACCATGGTCAGATCCTCCAAAATGAAAATAAATAAGGAAACACAAGCTTAAAAGGACACATTAAACAAGAGGGACTTAATTGATATTTATAGGACATTCCATGCAAAAACAACAGAGTACACTTTCTTCCCAAGTGCTCATGGAATATTCTCCAGTATAGATCACATCTTGGGTCACAAATCAAGCTGTGGTAAATTTAAGAAAATTGAAATTGTATCAAGTATCTTTTCTGACCATGATGCTATGAGACTAGATATCAATTACAGGGAAAAAAACTGTAAAAAATACAAACACATGGAGGCTAAACAATACACTGCTAAATAACCAAGAGATAACTGAAGAAATCGCAGAGGAAATCAAAAATCACCTAGAAATAAATGACAATGAAAACGCAATGACCCAAAACCTGCAGGATGCAGCAACAACAGTTTTAAGAGGGAAGTTTATAGCAATACAATCCTACCTCAAGAAACAAGAAATATGTTAAATCACAACCTAACCTTATACCTAAAGCAATTAGAGAAAGAAGAAAAATAAACACCCAACGTTAACAGAAGGAAAGAAATCATAAATATCAGATCAGAAATAAATGAAAAAGAAATAAAGGACAAAAGAGCAAGGAGCAATAAGACTAAAAGCTGGTTCTTTGAGAAGATAAACAAAATTGATAAATCATTAGCCAGACTCATCAAGAACAAAAGGGAAAAGCCTCAAATCAACAGAATTAAAAATGAAAAAGAAGTAACAACTGACACTGCAGAAATACAAAGGATCATGAGAGATTACTACAAGCAACTATATGCCAATAAAATGGACAACCTGGAACAAATGGATAAATTCTTAGAAAAGCACAACCTTCTGAGACTGTACGAGGAAGAAATAGAAAATATAAACAGACCAATCAGAAGTAATGAAATTGAAACTGTGATTAAAAATCTTCCAACAAACAAAAGCACAGGACCAGATGGCTTCAGAGGTGAATTCTATCAAACATTTAGAGAAGATCTAACACCTATCATTCTCAAACTCTTCCAAAATATAGCAGAGAGAGGAACACTCCCAAACTCATTCTGTGAGACCACCATCACCCTGATACCAAAACCAGACAAAGATGTCAGAAAGAAAGAAAATTACTGGCCAGTATCACTGATGACATATATACAAAAATCCTTAATAAAATACTAGCAAGAAGAATCCAACAGCACATTAAAAGGATCATACACCATGGTCAAGTGGGGTTTACACTAGGAATTCAAGGATTCTTCAGTATAAACGAAATCAATGTGATACACCGTATTAACAAATTGAAGGAGAAAAACCATAAGGTAATCTCAATACATGCAGAAAAAGCTTTTGACAAAATTCAACACCCATTAACCATAAAAAAAAAAAAGTCCAGAAAGTAGGCATAGATGGAACTTACCTCAACATAATAAAGGCCATATAAGACAAAGCCAACATCATTCTCAATGGTGAAAAACTGAAACCATTTCCACTAAGATCAGGAGCAAGGAAATGTTGCCCACTATCACCACTATTATTCAACATAGTTTTGGCAGTTTTAGCCACAGAAATCAGAGAAGAAAAAGAAATGAAAGGAAACCAAATCAGAAAAGCAGTAAAACTGTCACTGTTTGCAGATGACATGATACTATAAATAGAGAATCCTAAAGATGTTACCAGAAAACTACTAGAGCTAATCAATGAATGTGGTAAAGTAGCAGGATGCAAAATTAATGCACAGAAATCTTTTGCATTCCTATACACTACTGATGAAAAATCTGAAAGTGAAATTATGGAAACACTCACATTTACCACTGCAACAAAAAGAATAAAATACATAGGAATAAATCTTCCTAAGGAGAAAAAAGACCTGTATGCAAAAAGCTATAAGACACTGATGAAAGAAATTAAAGATGATACCAACAGATGGAGAGATATACCATGTTCTTGGATTGGAAGAATCAACATTGTGAAAATGACTTTACTACCCAAAGCAATCTACATATTTAGTGCAATCCCTATAAAACTACCAATGGCATTTTTCACACAAGTAGAACAAAAAAATTCACAATTTGTATGGAAACACAGAAGTCCCCTAATAGCCAAAGCAATCTTGAGAAAGAAATCTAGAGCTGGAGGAATCAGACTCCATGACTTCAGACTATACTACAAAGCTACAGTAATCAAGACAGTATGGTTCTGGTACAAAAACAGAAATATAGATCAATGGAACAGGATAGAAAGCTCAGAGATAAACCCACACACATATGACCACCTTATCTTTGATAAAGGAGGCAAGAATATTCAATGGAGAAAAGATAGTCTCTCCAATAAGCGGTGCTGGGAAAACTAGACAGATACATGTAAAAGAATGAAATTAGATCACTCCCTAACACCATACACAAAAATAAACTCAAATGGATTAAAGACCTAAATGTAATGCCAGACACTATAAAACTCTTAGAGGAAAACATAGGCAGAACACTCTATGACATAAGTCACAGCAAGAGCTTTTTTGACCCACCTTCTAGTGAAATTGAAACAAAAATAAACAAATGGGACCTAATGAAACTTAAAAGCTTTTGCACTGCAAAGGAAACCATAAACAAGATGAAAAGACAACCCTCAGAATGGGAGGAAGTATTTGCCAATGAAGCAACTGACAAAGTATTAATCTCCAAAATATACAAGCAGCTCATGCAGCTCAATAGCAAAATAACAAACAACCAATTCCCAAAATGGGCAAAAGACCTAAATAGACATTTCTCCAAAGAAGACATACAGATTGCCAACAAACACATGAAAGGATGCTCAACATCACTAATCGTTAGAGAAATGCTAATCAGAACTACAATGAGGTATCACCTCACACCAGTCAGAATGGCCATCATCAAAAAATCTGCAAACAATAAATATTGGAGAGGGTGTGGAGAAAAGGGTACCTTCTTGCACTGTTGGTGGGAATGTAAATTGATACAGCCACTATGGAGAACAGTATAGAGGTTCCTTAAAAACTAAAAAATAGAACTACTGCATAGCCCAGCAATCCCACTACTGGGCATATACCCTGAGAAAACCATAATTCAAAAAGAGTCATGTACCACAATGTTCATTGCAGCACTGTTTACAATAGCCAGGACGGGGAAGCAACCTAAGTGTACATAGACAGTCGAATGGATAAAGAAGATGTAGCATGTATAAACAATAGGATATTACTCAGCCTTAAAAAGAAACAAAATTGAGTTATTTGTAGTGAGTTGGATGGACCTGGAGTCTGTCATACAGAGTGAAGTAAGTTGTAAAGAAAAGAGCAAATACTGTATGCTAACGTATATATATGGAACCTAAAAAAAAAAAGAAAATTGTTCTGAAGAACCTACAGGCAGAACAGGAATAAAGACACAGATGTAGAGAATGGACTTGAGGACATGGGGAGGGGGAAGTGTAAGATGGAATGAAGTGAGAAAGTAACATTGACATATATACACTACCAAATGTAAAATAGATAGCTAGTTGGAAGCCACTGCATAGCACAGGGAGATCAGCTCCATGCTTTGTGATCCCCCCAGAGTGGTGGCTTGAGGACGGTGGCAGGGAGACGCAAGAGGGAGGGCATCTGGTGATATATGTATAAGTATAGCTGATTCACTTTGTTATACAGCAGAAACTAACACAACATTGTAAAATAATTATACTCCAATAAAGATGTTAAAAAAAAAGATGGGTTTTCCTATATGTTAGCAGTTAGCAAGATTTCACATTTACCTAAAATTAAGTTTCAAGCCTTGTGTACGAATAAAACAAGTAATTTCACAGGTAAAATTAGGCTGGTTCCCTTAAGATGTCAGCTGAAATAGATAAAATATTACTTTAGATATCATTCTGAAATTTTGACTGTTAGATTCTGAAATTTATTTAGTACTATCCTATAGCTAAATTACTCTTCATGCAAATAGAATGATTTTTAGAACTTAGCTATTATTTTTCTTTTCTTGAAGTGTGGTCTGATGCCTCTATTATTTGGATATTTCATCTGTATTTTGAGTACTATTTGAAAGCTAAGGCTAATGTTTGCTCACTAAAGAGTTTATCAAAGCAATTTGTATGTGGAAAAGAACAGACTTTTTCTTAGAACAA
Organism: Monodon monoceros; assembly: GCF_005190385.1. Taxonomy (NCBI): domain Eukaryota; kingdom Metazoa; phylum Chordata; class Mammalia; order Artiodactyla; family Monodontidae; genus Monodon; species Monodon monoceros. The sequence goes on along the minus strand of NW_021703767.1, from coordinate 26,972,982 downwards.
TTTATATTAATAAGTTTTAATTGTAAATATTTATAATACTAATAAAAATAATCTTTAGGTAATATGATGGACTAGATGAGTGAAGGAAACTCCCTGAGTACAGAGCATCTAAATATGCTGATAAAAATATTTTTAAAAAGGCTTTCACATAGAACAGTTTAACTAGTATAAACTAAAGGGAAATCTGAGGTCATAAACTGGGAAAAAATACATTATCCCAAGGCCAAGAAATTTCTAAAGCTGGTTCTAGCCCTAAACGTATCTGCTGGTGAAACACTGAATGCAAGTGAGAAGAGACTAAGTCTGGGCCTCAATAATGTGGGAGGTCAGACCAGAGATGCCTGCCAATATGGGACACAGGAAGCACAAGCCCTTTGGTAGGTGAACACACACACACACACACACACACACACACACACACACACACACACAGAAGGTAATTTACCTTACCTGCTCTGGAATTGATTTTGCATACAGTAGCAAAAAAATACTCATCTGAGAATTTATAACCATAAGCTTGTACTCAAGCACATCTGGATAACTTGAAAAAATCATCTTGGAAATTTAGGTGAAACTGGTCCTGGATTGTGCTTCTAGTTACCTGGCTGAAGCAGAAGCAAACCCTTCTAAGGGAATGTGGTCTAAACGCAGTCCCTAAAGAATTATCACAGATAAAGTTCTAAGACACAATGTACGTAAAAACAGTGTAAATATTTTAATCAAATAACACTTTTTTTCTAAAGAATGCTAACTATCATCTGAACCTTTAGCAAGTTCTAATCTTCTTGCAATAGTAACACCAAAGCTCTGTAATCACAGATCACCATAACAAATAGAATGATAATGAAAAAGTTTGAAGTATTTTGAGAATTAACAAAATGTGACACAGAGACCCAAAGTGAGCAAATGCTGTTGGAAAAATGGTGCTGATAGACTTGCTCAATGGAGTTGTTGCCAGAAACCTTCAATTTGTAAAAAATGCAGTATCTACAAAGAGTGATAAATAAAGCATAATATAATGAGGCATGCCTATGTATCCCTAAATAAATTCAAAAGGACACATACCCCAATGTTCATTGAAGCACTATTTACAATAGCCAGGACATGGAAGCAATCTAAATGTCCAACAATAGATGAATGGGTAAAGAATATGTGGTACGTATATACAATGGAATATTACTCAGCCATAAAAAGGAATGAAGTTGGGTCATTTGTAGAGATGTGGATGGGCCTAGAGTCTGTCATACAGCATGAAGTAAGCCAGAAAGAGAAAAACAAATATTGTATATTAACACATATATGTGGAATCTAGAAAAATGGTATAGAACAGAAATAGAGAAGTAGATGTAGAGAATGGACATGTGGCCCCAGGGTTAAGAGGAGAGTGGGACGAATTGGGAGATTAGGTTTGACATAAATACACTACCATGTGTAAAATAGATAGCTAGTGGGAACCTACTATATAGCACAGGGAGCTCAGCTCGGTGCTTTGTGACTACCTAGATAGGTGGGATAGGGAGGGTGGGAGGGAGGCCCAAGAGGGAAGGGGTATAGATATACATATAGCTGATTCACTTCATTGTATAGCAGAAACTAACACAACATTGTAAAGCAATTTTACTCAAATAAAAAAAAATAATTTAAAAATATAGAGTGAACTACAAGACTGTAAATAGAGTCTTAGCTTATGTTGAGAGTTTCCTTAAACTACTCCATATTGTTGCCTCAGCATCCATTCTGTGTGGCCAAGAGGTCTACAGGGTCCCAGAACTGACACTACTCCCTCCATCGAGCACATACCTTAGATAACAACTGAAAGAGTCACAAGTAAATGTAAGTTCTTGATATGACTCCTTATTCTCCCATTCTCTTTATCTCTTAGGGCCTTCCCCTTGCACACCCCTCAGATAAGACCCTTGCAGTGTACATCAAAACCCTGATCTTTTTGGTTTGAATTAATCAATCTAGACTTAGGCCAGGAACCCCACAGCACTCCCCCTGTGGACTCTTGTACAAGTATGTGACCCAGGTCCTGCTATGCTCCCTCTACCGGTACCCTGCCTTGACCTCCCTACATGGCCCCTCCAGGTTTACTATGTACCTCCTCCAGGGCTTGTGAGTAACTCATCCATTCCAATTCCCTTGTGATCTTTTACTTAACCTTGGCTTACCACCTGACATATTGATGCTCTACTTAAATGATAATTTAACAAAGTCACAACTTATAATCACCTAAAAGTGGCAGCAAACCAAATACTGATTAATAGCAAAATGGATAAATAAGTGTGGATATACTCATATAATAGAATATTAAGCAGCTATGAAACACACACTGAACTCAATAACATGGATGAACCAAAGAGATATAATGTTGAATGAAAGTATTCATACAAAAGGGCACCTATCACATAAATTCATTTATATAAAATTTAAGTATGGGCAAAACTAATTTATAGTAATAAATATTGGAATGGCAATTATTGTTAGAGGGGGCATTGATGGAGAAGAGAGAAAGTGAGAGCCCTTTGTAATGCTGGAAATATATATCTTGATCTTAGTGATAATTACCCAGGTATATATATTTGTAAATATCAGGATACACACTGATGACAATCACTTTAATACTTGTGTATTATACACTAAGATAATGTTTGTTTTTGTTTCTGTTTTTTTGCGGTACGCGAGCCTCTCACTGTTGTGTCCTCTCCCATTGCGGAGCACAGGCTCTGGACTCGCAGGCTCAGCGGCCATGGCTCACGGGCCCAGCCGCTCTGCAGCATGTGGGATCTTCCCGGACTGGGGCATGAACCCGTGTCCGCTGCATCGGCAGGCAGACTCTCAACCACTGCGCCACCAGGGAAGCCCCTAAGATAATGTTTTTAAAAGAAAGACAGAGCTAGAAATTACAATGTATAGAGTCATAATTTAGACTCTGATTTCAGAATCCTTTTAAAGATATGACATTTATCAGATGACTAAAAATGTAATACTTACTGGATATTTGAAGATAATAGGGAATTATTAATTTTTATGTGTAACAGTGTAAAAACAGTCATCTTTGAAAGACATATCTTACAATAAATACACATAAATAATAGGTATACAGATAAAATAGCATGATGTCTGAAATTTGCTTCAAAACGGTATGGGAGGTAGGGTGGGTACAGGTGAAATAATGTTGGTCACAATTTGATAAATGTTGAAGTCAAGAGAGGGGTACGTTGAGAACTTTATACAATTCTAATTTGTTTATGTTTGAAATTCTCCAAATTAAAAAATATATTTATAAAACTGTAGGAGGGCTTCCCTGGTGGCACAGTGGTTGAGAGTCCACCTGCCGATGCAGGGAACACGGGTTCATGCCCCGGTCCGGGAAGATCCCACATGCTGCGGAGCGGCTGGGCCCGTGAGCCATGGCTGCTGAGCCTGCATGTCCAGAGCCTGTGCTCCGCAACGGGAGAGGCCACAATGGTAAGAGGCCCGCGTACTGCAAAAAAAAAATAATAATAATAAATAAAACTGTTGTAACTGATACCAAATATGTTTCCTCTACTAGTTCCTTATCATAAAAAATTGAATTGAAATTCTAGAACAAACCAAAAAAAAAACTGATAAAACTCAGTGGATGAGCTTAAAAAGACATTACTACAACTGAAAAGAGATTTAATAAACAAGAACATATAGCTAATATGAAAATTAACAAACTGACATAAGAGGTCAAGTAAGTCTACAAAACACAGAAAAAGAACATAATTGGCCAATGGCACCAGAATGAAGGTTTCATATATGTGTAATTGGAGTTTCAGAAGGAGAAAATAGAGAGCATGGTAGGGAAACACTATTTGAAGAATTATGCTAAGAATTTTTCTCAGCTTACAAAAGATATAATACAAGATTTGATATTAACTACAAACTTCAAGCAGGATTCATACAAAAATTTTCTAGTACATCATATTTCAACTGCTGTAAACCAAAGACAAAGTGAGAAATCTCAAAACAAAGAGAAACATTATCTTCAAAGGAGCAAGAATCAACCAACTGACCACAAACACAGAACGGAACTGACTTCTCAACAGAAACAATGAAATTCAGCAGATAAGGAAATGGTAGGATTAATACCGGAAGAATGTAACTAATGACCAAGCATTCTATATTCAATGAAACTTTCCTCTAAAAATAAAATAAAATAAAGACATTGTGAGACAAAAACTGAGAGAATATGTCAACAGAAGACCTCCATTAAGGTAGTCTGTAGACACTTGGAAAGGATCTATGATGGCAGCTTGAGATAGATAAAGGAATGAAAAACGATGGGAGGTTTAAATTTGTGGATAAATGTAAATGAATATTTACATAAATATAAAGTATAGATTAGCAATACTCATGGCTTTGGGGGTATAAAGTATACAGAGCATCAAAATATAAGATAACAATGGCACATAATTACTGAGGAATAAATAGAAGTAAAGTTCTAAGGTCTTTTCATTTCCCTAGAAACATCTTAGAATTTATATTAAATCTTAGTAAGAAAAATACTTGTTTTGCAATCTCTAGGATAATCGAAAGAATAACAAAAAGGCTAATAAATATAGGGAAATGGAATGACAAAAAATCTACTATTCCAAAAGAATGAAACCATAGGCATAATAAATTAAATTAAAATATAAATAGTGTATTTGTATATTTAAACCAAATAATAATAATTGCACTGCATTTAAATGGAATACATACACCTATTAAAAGCAAAGGTTGAATACTCCAACCAAAAGACACAGGCTCACTGAATGGATACAAAAACAAAACCCGTATATATGTTGTCCACAAGAGACCCACTTCAGACCTAGGGACACATACAGACTGAAAGTGAGGGGATGGAAAAAATATTCCATACAAATGGAAGTCAAAAGAAAGCTGGAGTAGCAATACTCATATCAGATAAAATAAACTTTAAAATATAGAATATTACAAGAGACAAGGAAGGACACTACATAATGATCAAGGGATCAATCCAAGAAGAAGGTATAACAATTATAAATATATATGCACCCAACATAGGAGCACCTTAATACATAAGGCAAATGCTAACAGCTATAAAAGAGGAAATCGACAGTAACACAATAAGAGTGGGGGATTTTAACACCTTACTTTCACCAAAGGACAGATCACCCAAACAGAAAATTAATAAGGAAACACAAGCTTTAAATAACACAATAGACCAGATAGAGTTAATTGATATTTATAGGACATTCCATCTGAAAACAGCAGATTACAATTTCTCCTCAAGTGCACATGGAACATTCTCCAAGATAGATCACATCTGAGATCACAAATCAAGCCTTGGTATATTTAAGAAAATTGAAATCATATCAAGCATCTTTTCTGACCACAACACTATGAGATTAGAAATAATTTACAGGGAAAAAACTGTAAAAAACACAAACACATGTAGGGTAAACAATACGTTACTAAATAACCAAGAGATCACTGAAGAAATCAAAGAGGAAATTAAAAAAATACCTAGAAACAAATGACAATGAAACACGATGATCCAAAACCTATGGGATGCAGCAAAAGCAGTTCTAAGAGGGAAGTTTATAGCGATACAATCCTACCTCAAGAAACAAGAAAAATCTCCAATGAACAATCTAACCTTACACCTAAAGGAACTAGAGAAAGAATAACAAACAAAGCCCAAAGTTATTAGAAGGAAAGCAATCATAAAGATCAGAGCAGAAATAAATGAAATAGAAACAAAGGAAACAATAGCAAAGATCAATGAAACTAAAAGCTGGTTCTTTGAGAAGATAAACAAAATTGAAAAACACTTAGCCAGATTCATAAAGAAAAAGAGGGAGAGGACTCAAATCAATAAAATTAGAAATGAAAAAGGAGATGGACACCGCAGAAATACAAAGCATCATAAGAGACTGCTACAAGCAACTCTATGCCAATAAAATGGACAACCTGGGAGAAATGGACAAATTCTTAAAAAGTTTTAACCTTCCAAGACTGAACCATGAAGAAATAGAAAATATGAACAGACCAATCACAAGTAATGAAATTGAAACTGTAATTAAAAATCTTCCAACAAACAAAAGTCCAGGACCAGATGGCTTCACAAGTGAATTCCATCAAATATTTAGAGAAAAACTAACACCCATCCTTCTCAAACTCTTCCAAAAAATTGCAGAAGAAGGAAAACTCCCTAACCCATTCTATGAGGTCACCATCACCCTGATACCAAAATCAGACATAGATACTAGAAAAAAAGAAAATTACAGATGAATAGCACTGATGAATATAGATGAAAAAATCCTCAGCAAAATACTAGCAAACAGAATCCAACAACACATTAAAATGATCATATAACATGATCAAGTGGGATTTATCCCAGAGATGCAAGGATTTTTCAATATACGCAAATCAATCAATGTGATACATCATCTTAACAAACTGAAGAATAAAAATCATAGGATCATCTCAAAAGATGCACAAAAAGCTTTTGACAAAATTCAACACACATTTATGATAAAAACTCTCCAGAAAGTGGGCATAGAGGGAACCTACCTCAACGTCATAGAGGTCCTATACGACAAACTCACAGCAAACATCATACTCAATGGTGAAAAACTGAAAGGATTTCCACTAAGATCAGGAACAAGACAAGGATGTCCACTATCGCCACTCATATTCCACATAGTTTTGGAAGTCCTAGCCACAGTAATCAGAGAAGAAAAAGAAATAAAAGTAATACAAATTGGAAACGAAGTAAAACTGTCACTGTTTGCAGATGACATGATACTGTACATAGATAATCCTAAAGATGCCACCAGGAAACTACTAGAGCTAGTCAATGAATTTGGTAAGGTTACAGGATACAAAATTAATGCAAAGAAATCTCTGGCATTCCTATACACCAATAATGAAAAATCAGAAAGAGAAATTAAGGAAACAATCCCATTTACCAACACAACCAAAAGAATACAATACCTAGGAATAAACCTGCCTAAGGAGGTGAAAGACTTGTACTCGGAAAATTATAGAACACTGCTGAAAGAAGTCAAAGATGACATAAACAGATGGAGAAATGTACCATGTTCTTGCATTGGAAGAATCAATATTGTGAAAATGACTATACTACACAAAGCAATTTACAGATTCAATGCAATCCCTATGAAACTACCAATGGCATTCTTCACAGAATTAGAACAAAAAATTTACAATTTGTATGGAAACACAAAAGACCCTGAATAGCCAAAGCAATCTTGAGAAAGAAAAACAGAGCTGGAGGGATCAGCCTCCCTGACTTCAAACTATAGCACAAAGCTACATTAATCAAGACAGTATGGTACTGACACAGAAACAGAAATATAGATCAATGGTACAGGATAGAATGCACAGAGATATATCCACACACATATGGGCACCTAATTAATGACAAAGGAGGCAAGAACATGCAATGGAGAAAAGACAGTCTCTTCAATAAGTGATGCTGGGAAAACTGGACAGCTACATGTAAAAGAATGAAACTAGAATACTACCTAACACCATACACAAAAATAAAAACTCCAAATGGATTAAAGACCTAAATGTAAGACCAGACACTATAAAACTCTTAGAGGAAGAGCACTCTTTGACATAAACCACAGAAAGATCTTTTTTTGACCTACCTCCTAGAGTAATGGAAATAAAAACAAAAATAAACAAATGAGACTTAATTAAACTTAAAATCTTTTGCACAGTGAAGGAAACCATAAACAAGACAAAAAGACAACTCTCAGACTGGGAGAAAATATTTGCAAATGAAACAACAGACAAAGGATTGATCTCTAAAATATACAAACAGCTCATGGAGCTCAGTATCAAAAAAACAAACAATTCAATTTAAAAATGGACAGAAGACCTACATAGACATTTCACCAAACAAGACATACAGATGGGCAAGAGGCACATGAAAAGATGCTCAACATCACTAATTATTAGAGAAATGCAAATCAGAACTACAATAAGTTATCACCTCACACCATTTAGAATGGACATCATGAGAAAATATACAAACAACAAATGCTGGAAAACATGTGGAGAAAAGGGAACCCTCTTGCACTGCTGGTGGGAATGTAAATTAATACAGCCACTATGGAGAACAGTATGGAGGTTCCTTAAAAAACTAAAAAATAGAACTACTGCATAGCCCAGCAATCCCCCTACTGGGCATATACCCTGAGAAAACCATAATTCAAAAAGAGTCATGTACCACAGTGTTCATTGAAGCTCTATTTACAATAGCCAGGCCATGGAAATGACCTAATGCCCATCGACAGATGAATGGATAAAGAAGATATGGTACATATATACAATGAAATATTACTCAGCCATAAAAAGGAATGAAATTGGGTCATTTGTAGAAACATGGATGGACCTAGAGTCTGTCATACAGAGTGAAGTAAGTCAGAAAGAGAAAAACAAATATTGTATATTAACACATATATGTGGAATATAGAAAAATGGTACAGATGAACTGGTTTGCACAGCAGAAATAGAGACACAGATGCAGAGAACAAATGTATGGTCACCAAGGGGGGAAAGTGGCAGGGGTTGGGGTGGTGGTGGTGGTGGGATGAACTGGGAGATTGGGATTGACATGTATATACTGATTTGTATAAAATAGATAACTAATAAGAACCTGCTGTATAAAAATTAAATTAAATTAAATTTATAAAAAACAAGGTATACCAAAAGGTGAAAATAAAAGAATAGAAAATGCTGTACTTTTTGATCAGTACCAGAAGAAAGCTGGTATAGCTATACTAACAAAGAAGACTTTAATGTTAGAAGCCTAACTAATGATAATGAGGGTATATGATAATTTGCAAAAGTAAAGTCCACCAAAAATATCCAGCAATTCAAAATTTATAATAAGAACAATTCAAAATATATTAAGTAAAACTAAAACTAAAATGAGAAAGAAACAAATCTACAATCAGAATGGGAAATTTCAAAATCTTTCTTTCATGAATGGATAGAGGCACTTGACCATATCCAGGCTTATAAAATTTACCTAAACAATTGAAAGAACAGAAATCTTAGAGAGTATATTCTCTGGTCACAGTGAAAATTACCAAGAAATGAGAACAAAAAATAACTATAATATTTCCACATGTTTGGAAATTATTCAGTACAGTTCTAAGTAGTCCATGTGTCACAAAGAAATCACAATTGAAATCCGAACATATTTTGAGTTGAATGGCAATGAAAACGCTACATATCAAAACACATAGGATGTATTGAACACTGCCCTTACTGAAAAGTTTATTGCCTTAAATTCCAATATTAACCAAGAATAAAAGCTTAAAGGCCTATAATCCAAGCATCCAAATGACAAATGAAATATAAATAAAATGAAACATCTGATGAAGTCCAAAGCTTAGAAAGGAAGGAATAATAAAAACAAGAGCATAAACCAATGGGGGGTGGGAGCACAAACCACAAAGTTAGAAGTTTGGTTTTTGACAAGATAAATAAAACTGGCAATCTCTTTGCAAGATGAATCAAGGGTGAAAACAAAGCACAAATGACCAATATCACAAGCGGAAAAGGAAATTCATTATAGATCCTAGAGCTTCAAAGAACAATGAAAACATATTTGAGAAAGTTTATGCCAATATATTTAACAATTTTAGATCAAATGACAAATTTCTAAAATTACAAAATTAGCCAATGGGCACAGGAAGAATTAAAAATCTGAAGTCTTGTGGAGAAAGGACTTGAGGACACAGGGAGGGGGAAGAGTAAGCTGGGACAAAGTGAGAGAGTAGCATTGACATATACACACTACCAAATGTAAAATAGCTAGCTAGTGATAAGCAGTTACATAGCACAGGGAGATTAGCTTGGTGCTTTATGATCAACTAGAGGGGTGGGATAGGGAAGGTGGGAGTGAGATGCAAGAGGGAGGGGATATGGGGATATATGGATACATATAGCTGATTCACTTTCTTATATAGCAGAAAGTAACACTGCATTGTAAAGCAATTATACTTCAATAAAGATGTTAAAAAAATATCAGAATCTTTTCCCTCATATTTGAAAAACTTGTCTGTAGGAGAATGTCCAGATGGCTTTTCCACGCAATTCTACTAAAATTTTAAAGAAGAACGAAAATGCAAAAGACTGATAATAGTAAGTGTTGACAAGGATGTGGACAAACTTGATCTTTAATAAATTGATATTAGGAATTTGAATGGGTACACTTTAGAAAACTGGCATTGTCTACTCAACTTAAATATACCCATACTAAATTTATACCCAACAAAAATAGCTACTATAGCTGCATAAAAAGAACAGTCAAATATTAAAACAACCCAGTTATTCACCAACATTTGAACTCCTAAATCAAAGTGTGCCATTTTTATACAGTGGAATACTATGCAGCAATGAAAATGAACAAACTTGTGCATCAACATGAATGAATTTCAAACACATAATTTTTAATGAAGGAAGGCAGACAAAAATAATCCAAATGACATAACTTCATTTTATGAAATTCAAAACCAGGCAAAATTATCTTATGGTGTTGAAGTAGAAGAGGAGTTATCTTTGGAGGGTGATTGGAAGGGCTTGAATTGGGGAGGTTCTGGGAGATTTGTGATGTTCTATTTCTCAGCCTGAGTTATTGTTCCATGAGGTTTTTTCATTTTGTGATAATTAAGTTAACTGTACACTTTAACATTTTTTCAGTTTTTGGTATTTATCTTTTTAAGTTAACTTAAGAAAGCAATTCTTCATCAGTAGAATTTTGTGTACATGGAATTTAATTTAGTGTCTGTATATCTTGAATATCCTGCTTATCCTACATATTTTTAGTAAGAAACTCTTGCCATAATTCCACCTGGAGTACTTTTTCCCTTCCTTCATAAACTCCTTGAAATAGCACCATGCACGATCTTTCTTTCTTCACCTATCTCAATGTGTTGCTATTTTTATGTTTATGGACTGTATAATGTATGTTTCTAACCATAGTTTTCTGTTACTAGTAGCTTATCGTTGTATACTGTTGGATTTCTTTGTGTTGAGTTCATTCATTTTAAAGGATTAATTTCACTTTAGAGAATTAAAAATAGCTGAAGTTTGTTTAATTATGTACCATGAAGCCATTAAAGGCACATGTTACACATGCTAAAAAAAATAGATGCTGCTGCTATTCCTTCTGCTCATGATGATGGTAGTAATGAAGGAGAAAAGGAGCACAGGCTAAGTGAAATAATGTAGAGAGTCTTCCAAGGGCATGCCTGAAGAATGCTAGATCCTCTGGTTGGCAGAAGTCATTGATCTTTCATTTTACTGAGTGAAAAGTACAAGCCAAGGGAGCACATGCTCCCTTGTTCAAATACTTGGGACCACAGTAAAGGAGATTATTTAGAAATGGAAGAGAAAGGATAGATATGATGTGGTTTGCGGAGACATAAATTATGAAAAAGATATGCTTTTAAAAACCTTTCATGGAATTTTACTATATGGCATATGTTTAAAACCTTCTATCATATCTTCAAACAAAATATTCAGTAAAATATCCATTTTTACTATTGACATTTTTTGGTTGGATATATTCTTCACCAGCATAATGATCTCTGTTTCAAAGTCAGGAGGTTGGCAACAAAATATGCTCGTGTGCAGCCCCCAGTATCTTGGTTACAACTAGAAAAAAAACAGTACAGAAATATTTCTTAAAACGCATCAAAATAAGATGGCTAGATTTTAAATCCTAAGTCAATTGCTTAGAAACTCTAGAACTCACTGACTAGCCAACAGTAAATTATCTAGCCTTCAAAAGCAGGAAATAGAATTCTCTGTGCTTCTTTTTAGCCCTGTTTCTGCTTCCAGAGTTCTTTATTCCATGAATTTACCAAATTCTGCCTTTAAAAAAATCTTTATTTTCAAACTCATCCTGCTCAAAAATTGCTTAACACTAAAAATAAAAACCTAATGGGACTTTTTCTAGAGATTCTGGATTTAGATTACCTATCAAAAGATTCAGGATGCTTCAGTTGGCCTTTTTTACATCTCTTATATTTCTCAACAATTCTGGGCAAACATATTCAAAATTCAGGTTATTTTTTTACTGTTAAATTTCCAAGTAAACTCTCTTTTGTCTGATACAATTTGAGTCATTGCAAAAATTTTAAGTATTATTTCAACACACTTAAATATTAAAACTGCAGATTAATAAATTGTTAGCATATTTTAAAAGTTAACGGTTTTCTTTTTTGGTTTATTATGATCACAGGTTCTTCAGGGATTCAAAGTTTCTTAAGCTTAAATTGAGAGCTCTGTATCACAAATCAAATCTTACTGACTGCCTTTGAGCCTTCTTTCTTAGGAATGTGAGTGATTTGGTAGTTTGAATTTAAGGATTATATATGTACATTTTTTAATGTTTATTATCATGTTTTCTGAGATCTAAGATGACAGATAAATTTACTGCTATTTGGAAGCAATTTAATTTGTTCTTGTTTTCTTATTTTCAGAAGCAAATGTCTCTCTGGAGACCTCACAATATGTTAAATAATATGTATACTTATTATCATACTTGAAAATTTAATTAATTTATGAATTAACCTTGCCATAATATTTACTTGCTAGTCTCATGTTAATAACAGGTCTAGAAAAAAGACAAATCTATACATTTCAGGAAATGAGAAACAGCGTTTGCTTTAGAATGCATCAGGTTTTGCCTCAGTTCTTTAAATAAACTCTTAAAAATACAACAGTGGAAAGTCAGTAATTATTATTCTGTACCTATAATTGAAAAAAAAATGCATTTGGTTGTGACATGACTTTGTTCCCCATGTCTCCCTTTCTAAAGTGTTTACTTTCTTCTTTCTGGCCATCCTAAATCTATCCTTATATAAAGAGCCCATCTGACCCCTCTCCCTATTCCTGGGCAGCTAGCCACATTCACAGCAGTGTATTCATGGCTTTGGGCTGTTCAATATAGCAAATTTCTGGGCCTATGTATTTTCTCTTTAATTGGAGGGCAGCCACAATTTATTTTGTTTCCCTTATATCTGCTGTATCACCTACAATGTCCTGAATATATTTTTCCTCAGCAATGTACACAATAAAATGAATGCTTATTCACCAATTCTGTGATATATCTTCCTCTCTGGTGACACCAGGATGATATGATGCTATGTCTAAATGGATCTCTATGTGTCAAGAGAAGTTCACAGAGTCTAGTACCCATATAAATATATTGCTTAAGATAGATCTCTCTTTAATTAATTCAGTTCAAAAGGTATTTATTGAACACCTACTATATGCAGGACAAATGTAGATTGTGTAGAGAATAGAACTGACAGAAGTCTTTGCTTTCATAAAGCTTACATTCCAGTAGGGATCAGATGATAAGTAGGAAAAATAAGTGTTGTGTGTGTGCTCGTGCACACGCGGGCATAACATCTGAGTATATCTGAGAGAAGAGCATTCTGGACAGGGAGAACAGCAAGTGCAGAGGCCCTGAGTTGAGTGTGAAGGCATAGCAAGGAAGATGTTACAGAGTTAATAAGAAGTCAAGTGACATCAGTCCTTAGTATTAGATTATAATAAGAAGCCGTTGGCCAATTTTGAGCATGATCTATAATTCTGTAAGATTATGTAGCCCCTTTTTCTTCTTTTTGTCCCTTGGTGCACATCCTAAATAAAAGTATCAATTTATAATCTGTATATGATGACAATCTTTCTACACATATCACATATGTTTCATATATGTAAAACTGAGAATAATATCATACAGAGGTAGGAATAAGGAAACTTCCTATTACATGATCACCCCCATAAAAGTTAGAATCTAATTTGTAAATACTCAAATGCTTTGTACATACCATCATTCTTAGGTTTACACAGAACTAGTTTACTCTCTGAAATATTCTATTTATTTATTTTTATTATTTTAATTGAAGTATAGTTGATTTACAATATTATATTAGTTTCAGGTGTACAGAAACATGCTGATATTTAAACAGAAATGTTTCCAGAGACATTTTGAAAGTAAGCAAATGGGCTTTTTAAAATCATTTTTGTGATTATGTACATACTTCTTTCCCATGCATGTATTTTAAAATTTAAAACAAAAAAGCAGTTGTGTCTAACACACATTTTAACACACATGTCCTCAGTATCTAATCAGTGTTTAGGTGAATCATTTTCACAGTTGTGTAAATATTTCAGAAAAACACACACACACACATGCACACACATACACACACACACACAACCCCAAAACACATTTTATCAGGGAATTAGGTATTATATGTACCTATTGAAACATTTTCTTTATGTTTAAAATATTTATTTCATTATGAGGGAAATCACTTAGCAAAAATAAAGCAATAAAAGCAAATATTATTGCTAGGCTGCTTTTTCATTCACAAATCCTAACTTCATACAGATAATCAATCAATAAATAAAATTACAAAGATCATGTGATGAATGAGGAGAGCCTTTGTGTTTAACCTGTTTGGGAACTTTCCCATCCCTTTCTTCCCAGAACATATCTTACTAGTTTGGGGGAAATTTTTACCTGTTTCCATGTGGTTCTCAGGGGGTTGTCAATAGTAAAACAGGTGTGACCTAACCTGAAACAATCATCTATTTCTGTAAATATCATGTTTAGTATAAGTGTGACTAAGCAACTCAAACTGAAGGAATTGAAATTCCTTATTGGAATTATCTGCATTCCTTATAGAGGTATAGCTTTATTTTCCTTTTCTTAAGTGACATTTAAGTGTATAATTCTGGATTAATCTGCATCTATATTTACTGACATGGAAAAATCTACTTTGCAGAAGGAAACAGTGAGAACAAGAGAAAAAAGTACAAATGAGAAGAGGATCTACAGACACATATAAAAGAGTCAGAGAACAGAGAGAGAGAGAGAGAGACAGACAGCTAGTGAGAGATAGATAAATACAGAAGCAAAGAAAGACATTTATTTTCCCAATTCTAACCTACTCTACTGTCTCC
This sequence comes from Monodon monoceros, assembly GCF_005190385.1. Lineage (NCBI taxonomy): Eukaryota > Metazoa > Chordata > Mammalia > Artiodactyla > Monodontidae > Monodon > Monodon monoceros. The sequence goes on along the minus strand of NW_021703767.1, from coordinate 26,957,961 downwards.
CGCAGCCACATAAACAAATAAAATTCTTTGTGTTTAAAGAAATTTGAGAAGAATTCCTGTTATCTGCAACCAAAACAAATGAAACAGAAATTAATATGAGAAGTTATGTTGGAAAAAGAAGACCCTAAAATGGAAAACTGGCTGTGTTGAGGTGGAATAATTTACAAGGATGATTCCATCATCCCAGGATGGAAATTGGCAGCCTTTGTTACACCACAAGAAGCATATCTTTGGGTTTCATGTGCTTACTGAGGCTGGAGCTATAGGAGACTTGCTGGAAAATATCATAATTCTTAGAATTGATTTAAATCCTTTCCTTCAGTAATGTCCTGAATGAACATCACAAGCTTTTATATAAACTGGCCCATTGAAAATTAGAAAGGGCATAGCCATTTTGAGTTTATTTTTGTGTATGGTATGAGGGAGTGTTCTAATGTCATTGATTTAATGCTGCTGCCCAGCTTTCCCAACATCACTTGCTTTCCCAGCATCACTTTCCCAACATCACTTGCTGAAGAGACTTTCTTTTCTCCATTGCATATTCTTGTCTACTTTGTTGAAGAGTAACTGACCATAGATGTGTGGATTTATTTTGGGGCTCACTATTCTGTTCCATTGATCTGTATATCTGTTTTTGCGCCAATACCATGCTGTTTTGATTACTGTAGCTTTGTAGTATTGTCTGAAGTCTGAGAGTGTTATGCCTTCAGCTTTGTTCTTTTTTCCTCAGAATTGCTTTGGCAATTCCAGGTCTTTTGTGGTTACATATAAATGTTAGGATTATTTTTACTAGTTCTGTGAAAAATGTCATGGGTAATTTGATAGGGATTGCATTAAATCTGTAAATTGCTTTGGGTAGTATGGCCATTTTAACAATATTAATTCTTCCAATCCAAGAGCATGAGATATCTTTCCATTTCTTTGAATCATCTTCAGTTTCCTTTATCAGTATTTTATAATTCTCAGCTTTCACCTCCTTAGATCCATTTTCTCTCCAATACTTTGTGAACTAAAGCAATGACAGTGAGAGTGAAACAGTAAAAAAACAGCTGATTCACTTTGTTATACAGCAGCAAGTAACACAATAATGTAAAGCAATTATACTCCAATAAAGATGTTAAAATAAATAAATAAATAAATAAATAATAAATTTAAAAAGTGCAGGGAACCACCAAAAAAAAAAAAAAAAAAGAAAAGGGAAAAAAGGATTTAGGCTGTATTTAGAAGATAAAATATATACAAAGATGTCATGGGTAAGAAGGAGAAGTAAAGATGACTGAATAATTACTTAATATGTATCAATATAATAAGCATAATATTTCAATTTGCTTATAATTTTTATTTCCCTGATTGCTGAAGAGATTAAGCATTTTTTTTATGGTTACTGACCATACACTTACATGTCATTTGCCCATTTTTGTATTTTGTTCATGTGTGTATGTTTTAGGGCATGGCACACAGAATTGTTGAGGGACCTTATTTATTCTTTCTCTGCCTCTCCTCATTTAGCTTGGGACAAAACGTTAGGAACTGGTTATTTTTCAGGAAGCATTAATTATGTAATTCTGCAATGGTTTTGGATTGTTGGTAAGAGAAAGAGAAGAAAGAGAGAGAGAGAGGAGTTGAAGAAATGAGAAAGAACTATCCTATAGACCTGTCTGTATCAGATTGAATTCTCTAAATTTTGACTAACAAAATCTAATTCCAATTCATTTGAGCAAAAAAATAACTTATTAGTTTATAGAACTTAAATTCCAGTGACAATCTGAGCTGTATATCCAAGGACTCAAATGATATCCTCATGACACAGTTTCTTTCTGACTATTTGCTCTGCTTACTTCTGAGTTTGCTCGATTCTCAGAGATGTTCTCCTTTATTCAGAGGGAAAAGATAGTTGTTAGTAAGTCCAGATTTATATCCTCCCAACTCCACTTCTAGGGAAAAACATTGTTCCTCTCTTCTGGTCCCTTAAGTGAAAAATCCAAATAACAGTCTCCATCAACATGACTGACTTGACTTGTGTGATGTTGGGCAAATAACTTAATTTTCTCTATATTACTTGTAAGGTAGGAGTAATAATTATAAAAATAATAACAAAAGTAATAGCTGCCTGATAGTGTTGTGAGGAATGTGAGTTAATTTATGTAAAACTTGGCAAATATAAGGTGCTTGGCAAATATGAAGTTCTGTAAAAAGATAAGCTTCTACAATCTACCATAACCCACTCATGCTCAGCACACATAATAGTGTATATTAGTAGCAATAGTAGTAATAGTAATAATAATTATTAATTAATTAATTTATAACTTTTTAATACAAATTTTAAAGGTTACTTTCCATTTACACTTATTACAAAATATTGGTTATACTCTCCGTGTTGTACAATACATCCTTGAGCCTATCTTACGTCTAATAGTTTGTAGCTTCCACTCCCTCATCCCCACCCCTATGTTATTATAGCAATTGTTTTAAACTATCCAGAATGCCTTATGATCATCATCCTTGAATTAACAGTACCAGTCAGCTTTAGGAAATCCTCTCTTTCTATATTCAGTCATATTGGAGCTGCCAATCATGGTGTCACTTTTTTCGCAGGGTTTTAGATTAGCCAAGTGATGTAGACTGGCTCAGATGAAATACTGAATCTCCTAGACATAATGATTATTCTAAAAGATGAGCATGTTCAGTCCAGAGACCATTCCCCAAATTTTCTAAACAGGAAGTGAATGAGGGTACCTTTTAATTCATCTTGGATCAGAAGTCCTAAATATGTAGAAGTGAAGCCATATAAGATTTTGTTTCTGCTATATGGAGATAGTTGGTCTGAAAGGGTTGAGAGGGAGATTTTGGTATTTTTGCCCAATTCCAGTCCCTAAAACCCAGTTTTTGGTTCTTTTGATTTTATTTTTAGCTATTTTATTATTTTTCCCTGTCATGTTCATGACAAAATTCCATTGTTTCTTAGGCTATGATGAGCAATATTTCATTGCTCAAAACCAGAAGTGACTGGAATAAGGTAGGATGTTATTATAGCTAATGAATTATATACAGTTTGATAAATGTCTTACAGAGAGCTAGTCATAGAAAGCTAATTCTGAGAAACCCCCAGAGATCATTGAGACAAATGTCCTCTTAGATATAGATAAGTAAATTGGTCTTGGAGACGGTGCATTAGCTTTTGATTTCAAGAAGAATCCAGCTGGCTATATCAAGCAGATCTTTAGATAATGTTAATATCTAGTGTGGCAATAGAAGGAGAGGTTTGGAGGAGAGGCATGAACTACAGGTCCATGGTCCACACTATAAGAAATTCTGGGAACTGATTCTTATAAACCAAACGCAGAAGATCAAATTCACGAACCAAAATGTCCATATCTTAATTTAGAATGGGAGATGAACTTTGATCGTAAGACATACCAGCCATATAAGAAGACACTCAATTGCCTGTGTATTCATTGGTTATCATACAGAAATGTATTACCTAATTCTTTATGCTGAGAGAGACGTTAAGCAATGACATCTCAGTGGCACCAAGCATACCCAGTACCCAGACCTTGGTTTCTATACCACTCTACTAAATACGTCTGATATGGCTGATTCCGGGATTGAGGCTGGGAAATACAAGATGTGCCTGGAGCGCCTTGTGGTTTGAGAAAGTAAGAAAGAGCTCAAAAAAAAAAAAAAGATGGGGTAATTGTCCAAAGGACAAGAGGTGCCAACCTGAAAGACCCCAGTAGCCAGAGCAACAAAAATATGTAAGCAACAAAATAAATAATGTAGTATTGGATTATAAACCAAAGTATAACATAATTATACATGACTCCATATAGATATAAATAAATGCTTGATAAGTAAACAGGGAGAAAAGTCAAATCTTTCTTGAAGAATATATTCAAATAATTTATGTAGGTTCTTTCTCCTATAGGTGGTGGAATTTAATTCTCATCTGAGCCCCTACACTTGAGGATGGGCTAGACTTAACCACTTGCTTCCAAAGTATAGAGTAGGGAATGGGAAAAAAAGTAACTTTTTAGTGCAGAAACCTGGAAAACACTACCTTAACCAAATGATAAAATCTAACATTGTTAGTGATTTCATGTGAATATTATGTCATACCTGATATGATGTTACAAGTATGGTGCTTCACCTAGTTGGCATTTTTGAAAAACATAACTTCAGTCTAATCATGAGAAAAACAAAAAACAACCTCAGATCAGAGGACATTCCATGGGATACCTGGTCAGTACCCCTCAAAAAGCTCATTAAAAAAAAAAAAAAAGATTGAGAAATAGTCACAGACCAGAGAGACTGGAGAATTGACTACTAATTGCTGGTAAAATCCAAATAAAGTCTGGAGTTTAGTTAAGAAGTGAACAGTCATGTACCAATGTCAGTGTCCCAGTTTTGACAAATGTACTATAATAATGTAAAAGGTTAACCACTGGGGAAACTGGCTGAGGGGGTACACAGGAACTCTCTGTATGATCTTTGCAAATTTTCTATAAACCTAAAATTATTCCAAAATAAATGTTCATCAAAGTAGTAAAAGTATGTTGAATATTCTTAACAAATATTTTCATTAATTTATGAACTGCCTCTTTTGACTATAGGGGTGCTTTTGTTAAATGTGATTGTGTTTGGATCAAAATACACAGAAAGTGCATCAATAACATTCTTTTCCTTAGCTGCTTCTTTTTCTGGCACTACATAGGACAGTGCAGAATCTGTCCTGTCATCCCTCATTGCAGTCACTATTCAACAGTATTATCTGAAATTAGTAGAAAGAGACAAAGGAAGCATTGGCATTTCTACTTTCATAAATGCTAGCAGATGGAGAGTCAGGAGGTCTTCCCAGACTTAGCCAGTGGGTGGTTTCAGAGTTTCCTTCCCAGCGTGGTCTTATTTGAATAATGGTGGCAAATTACACATGACTTTATTAAGCACCTTTCACTTTTCAGAAGAAAACTACTTTCCATTAGATGTAATATAATAATAGTTATGTTAATAATGACACCAACCTCTCATCATAAGAACCATATTCTTTTTTTTTTAGTTACTATAGAAATCACCTTAGATTATGTGTTGAGCTTGTTGCAAAGTTGAAATGCAACATAAATTGTCTCCAGTATGATCTTTTCCAACTTGAGTGCAAAGTAAAACTAAAATCCTAGAACTCAAAGGCTCAAATCACTATCTAAAATAAATTGAGAGTAAAAACATTAATTAGAGATGTTTTCTATGAAGGATTTATAGTTTAAAAGAGAGAGTAAGAGCTGCTTTTGAAATAGTTTGAACCTATGGACTAAGCAGATTTATGAGATAAAGAGATTCAAGATATAATTTTTATAAAAATCCAAGTAATATTAAAAGCACTAGCAATTGTAGTCAAATCAAGCCTTGGTAGTAAAACTATTATAAAACTTATGCAGTACTCTTAATTCTCAAAAATTATGCTGCCATTGCTCTATTTATCTTTATGATGCTCTGCAGAAAGTTCTTCTCTGACGAACCTGAAATATATTATATTAGGTGATCTCTGAGAATTGAGTTTCTAGGATTATTTGTGCATCTTGTTGCTTAAACTGATGCTGCTATGAAAAATCAACTAATTAAACAAGTAAGCAAATTAAATTGGGTTTTTATAAATCTTTTCTTCATCTGCTTTGTATATGTTCTTTTTTCAGTAATAAACAAGTAGGGGTTTTGTAATAAAAATTAGTAAAAAATATTTTTCATACACAAAATTGAACAAGACTTCCATCAGTTAACTGACTAAATAGTGTTAAACAGAAATATTGAGCTCATTAATGCTCACACTTAGCTAGAATTAAGAGGATTTGGGGGACTCCAAGATTAATCCAAAACTCCAAACATATTTGGAAAGAAGGTATGCTATATACCTTTAAAAATAAGCAAGGCAATTTGTCTGTCCTGAATCCTTTCATTCCATTATTTTCTGGAACCAAATTTGCCGCTAGAACTTTTTGTTTCCAACAAACTTTTACCATTGTTGATAAAACAGCTTACTTATTTTAACTCTAAATCAAGCAAGAACAAACTTTGTCCAAAAATCACAGGAAATTCAATACTTGAATGTCCCATCATGACCTCCAATGTAACTTGCACAAAGTAGAACTTATCATTTACTAATTTCCTCAAATGCTACAAACCTATAAACACTGCCATTATTCTATTGTTTACATGTGAGAAATTTTGGAGAAACTTAGAGAAACTTTTCCCTTTTTTATCAATCTTTTAAAAAAAATAATCACCAAAGTTACCTACTTATCTTTTGAGATATCTTTTGGAATCACAGCTTCTTTGCCATTCTGTCCACAACCACTGTTACCCAAGAATTAATCTTCTCATTTCTGGACCATCAATTGATCCTCCTAGTCTCAATCTGTCTAGTGAGATTGTCTATTTAAAGAATTGAGATTGTCATCCATCTGGAAACTTACCTTTCTTTTATCTAAATGTTCATATTGAGACTCTATCCATTCAGTCTACTATTGAATTGTCTTTGACCCATTACACTTATAATCAGCACAATGAAATTTACCATTGCTTAATGATTGCTATTTATGTACTATTAAAGTTTTATCTTCAAATAGATTATGAATACTTGAGTAGTTGAAGCCATGTCTTATATCCTGCTCTCTCATAGTGCTAGTATAGTTTTAGGATCAATAAATATTTGCCTAATCACAAAACTATTTTAGTGCCTCAGGGAGTTTTATTATTTATGAGTGATAGCAGACATGGTTTATTTCAAATTCTCATTTGAGTTGCAAAGAATGATGAAGATGAAGATAAAAAATCAGTACCAGTGTAAGTAATTCTCCTTCCAGTTTAGCCTATCAAAATAAGGACCTTGTTGTGGTGTATATGTGCAGGATGCAAGGAAATATGATGGAATAAAAAGCTCTTTTGTTTTTATCCAGACCCTACCAGTAAGTTCAAGCAAGCAAGCAAACAAGTGTTTGGCTAGTACCTCCTTTTCATAGTGAACAGTCTCATTTTATAAAGTGGTTAGAAAGTATGTAATTGTAACACGATGGGGCTAGGTAAAGACTTTCCCCCTTCTACTCTCAGAAATTGTCCCAAAGCAACAGAAATAAGAAGACAACATGCAAAATGAACTAAACACAAATTGACAAAATTCAATACAACAAGTGGATATCTGAAACTCTAAATCACAAAATGGCTGCCTAAATCTGTGAAGAAAATAAACAGTAGTTCAGGAAGATGCTAAAAGAGGGTACCTACAGCTGCAGATATCATTTTAAAAAAGCCCTTTAGCATATGTCATCTAAAAAGTGGTATGTCTGGGGTAAATCCACTACTTGGAAGAGCCCCTGTGCTTGAACTAATTTCAAAGAAAAGTAAGATGATGAAGCTCAACAATAAAACATTTGAGACATATGCAGGAAGCAGTCTGCTATCGAGGCTGGCAGGGATAAGAGAGATTGAATTCTGAGTAACTCTATAGCTGTCAACCTTAGCTGATTGGGCCAAGGAGGATGGAAGGGTCACAAGGGCCAAGGGAATTCATTTGCATAAACAACCCTGAGGTAGTAGGAAAATACCTGCTTACTTTGTAATATAGTCCGGGCCTTTGCCTATATGAAATGTTTGTAAATATGTGCTCCAGGAGAAAAACTCTCACATTAGCTGGAATAAAGTGAATAAAGAGGAGCCAAAACTAACGTAACACAAGGGGAAAAAATGATATGAAAATTTAAAAGTATAAAGGATTATAGAAAAGTGATTCATATGTAATTCAAACAAAGAGGATTAAAATATGCACAGTTCGTATCACAGAAGGAAAATAAATGAAATAATGTAACAGAAAAAAGTTAAAATGAAGTTGACAGAATTACAAATGAATCAGAGAAGAACAGATCTACATATTGATCCAGGAAAACTAAACAGATAATTCATGAGGAAAATTGCTTGTAGACAGACTGAAAAAAATTAAAATAAAAATTTCTATGAGAGGAAATAATCAGACTCATCTCACATTTCTCCAGCACCAAAGACTAGAAAATAGTGGAACAATGCCATGAATAACTTATGGAAATAAGTGTACACAAAGCCAATGTATGTGCATATATAAAAGCAGTGAGAAACATTTTGGGTATATAGGAACTCAGGAAACATTGTTCTCAGGAAGCTATCTTGTAGAAACCACTTGAGAACCAACTTTAAACAACCAAGATATGAACTGAGAAACAGTAGTAAATGGATCATGCACAGTATTAAATACCAATAAATCAAGTAATTACATTTACAGAAAGGAATATCAATATTGTAAACCTGACACAGTCAAAATGATACAAAATAATAGTATTTGGTAAGAAAAGGGAATGAGAAGCCCATAGTTAGTGTAATTACACTAATTTTCTCATTTTAAGGCTAAGAATCTGAGGAGCTCATTTATTATTTTTTAATTTAATACAAAATTATAAAATCAAAGGTAAATAACAAAACCAACTAGTGTTAAGTGGTGGATAAAAGGAATGAGAAGAGGAAGAGAGACTCAATGTATAATTACATCATTGCTTTTCCTAGGGAGTCAATAAACATCTCAGTAAGTGCAGAAGAATTAGTCTGTTATTAAAAAAAATTACTCAGATTTGAAAAGGAAGGGAATTCTGACACATGCTACAACATGAATGAACTTTGAAGACAATATGTTAAATGAAATAAGCCAGTCAAAAAAGATAAATACTGTATCTTTCCACTTATCTGAGGTACTTACAGTAGTGGAATTCAGAGACAGAAAGTAGAATGGTGTTTGCCTGGGGCTAGGGTGAGGGGGAAATGGGGAGTTATTGTCTGACAGGCATAGAGTTTTAGTTTGTGAAGATGAAAATGATTCTGGAGATGGATGGTGGTGGTGGTTGCACAGCAATATGATTATAGTTAATGCCATTGAGTATACCCTTAAAAATGGTTAAAATGGTAAATTTTAAATTTTGTATATTTTACCACAATTTGAAAAAATAATTTAAAAAATATAAGTAGTAAACAACTATGGAGTATTTACCATGAAATTAATGAAACATGCTTCAAGGTCCCTCTTCTGCACACTTTCTATATTTTGTTGTGATTCATTTCCTAATTCTAAAAAAATTTTCACTTGCCTGGTTATTTTGTTTCATTACTTTATTTTCTTGAAGAAGTTCCTTCAAATTTTATAAGCTTTAGATTCTACTGGATCTACTCCTGGTTTTAAAGGTAAATATCAGAAAAAAAAATACACAGGTCATGTGTGCACACACGCACACACGGCACAAAGTCATTAAATACATAATGGGACTGTTTGAAAAACTATAACAAATAGAATAATTATATATATAATACATATATATATGAAGAACTAAGATGAAACACATCTTGATTTTAAAAACTATAAGTGGACCAAACTCACTTTTTTTTTTCATGGAAAGCATTTTATTTTAAATATGGCAGTGTGTACATGTCAATCCCAAACTCCCATTCCATCCCTCCTCCCCACCTTTCCCCCCGGTAACCGTAAGTTCATTCTCTAAGTCTGTGAGTCTGTTTCTGTTTTGTAAATAAGTTCATTTGTATCATTTTTTTTAGATTCTGCATATAAGCAATATCATATGATATTTGTCTCTCTCTGTCTGACTTACTTCACTTAGTATGATAATCTCTGGATCCATCCATGTTGCTGCAAATGGCATTATTTCGTTGTTTTTAATGAATGAGTAATATTCCATTGTATATATGTACCACATCTTCTTTATCCATTCCTCTGTTGATGGACATTTAGGTTGCTTCCATGTCTTGGCTATTGTAAACAGTGCTGCAATGAACATTGGGATGCATGTATATTTTTGAACCATGTTTTTCTCCAAATATATGCCCAAGAGTGGGATTGCTGGATCATAGGGTAGCTCTATTTTTAGTTTATTAAGGAACCTCCATACTGTTCTCAACAGTGGGTGCAACCAATTTACTTCCCATCAACAGTGTAGGAGGGTTCCCTTTCCTCCACACCCTCTCCAGCATTTATTGTTTGCAGATTTTTTGGTGATGGCCATTCTGAGTGGTGTGAGGTGATATCTCATTGTAGTTTTAATTTTCATTTCTCTAATATTTAGTGATGTTGAGCACCTTTTCATTTGCCTGTTGGCCATCTGTATGTCTTCTTTGGAGAAATATCTTTTTAGGTCTTCTGCCCATTTTCTGATTGGTTTTTTTTTGGTTTTTGGATATTGAGCTACAATGAGCTGCTTGTAAATTTTGGAGACCAATCCCTTGTTGGTCACATCGTTTGCAAATATTTTCTCCCATTCTGTGGGTTGTCTTTTCATTTTGTTTATGGTTTCCTTTGCTGTGCAAAAACTTTTGAGTTTAATTACGTCCCATTTGTTTACTTTTGTCTTAATTTCCATTACTCTGGGAGATGGATAGAAAAGATATTGCTGTGATTTATGTCAAAGAGTGTTCTGCCTATGTTTTCCTCTAAGAGTTTTATAGTATCTGGTCTTACATTTAGGTCTTTAATCCATTTTGAGTTTATTTTTGTGTATGGTGTTAGTGTTCTAATTTCACTTTTTACATGTAGCTGTCCAGTTTTCCCAGCACCATTTGTTGAAGAGACTGTCTTTCATTTCATAGTCTTGTCTACTTTGTCATAGATTAATTGGCCATAGGTGCTTGGGTTTATTTCTGGGCTTTCTATCCTGTTCCATTGATCTATATTTCTGTTTCTGTGACAGTACCATACTGGTTTGAAGACTGTAGCTGATTCCCTCAGCTCCGTTTTTCTTTCTCAAGATTGCTTTAGCTATTCAGGGTCTTCTGTGTCTCCATAAAAATTTTAAGATTTTTGAATCATTATAAATATTAATATTTATAGTGTACCAGAGAATCTCCTAAAACCAAATGACACAGAGAGATTGAAAGTGAAAGATGGGTAATGTGTAGCAGACAAATGAAAATCAAAAATAAATCAGTCACAATCTTATCAGACCAGGCAAAATCCAAAGGAAAAAGCAGTATACAACAAAAGCATACTACTATATAATGAATAAGAGTGAAATCCACAGTGAACATCTAACAGATAACTTTCTATGCACAAAAAAGGTATAGCATCAATAATCAACCAGAAAAAAACCTAAAGAAAATACCTGAAGAAAGTGGTATGAATGCATTAGTGGTCGGTAACTTTTATTCACCTTACATGCTCAAGGAGTCATAAAATAAGTTCCAAAATGTAGACTTAGGTATTAAAATTGAGATGTGCTAATTGATATAAAGTTAACTTTGTTCCCTGAGTATAAGAACAAGCCTACATTTTCTAGTACCCATGGAATATTCACATTAGCATGGGCACACACACACACTAATTGCTGAAACCAGAGTGGTAAGTAAATGGGGAACTATGATTGTCCTGAGGCCAAATGCTATTATCAGGAACCTCGAATTTGGGGGAAATTAATGACCTCTTGGGCCTTCACAAGATGGACAGTTAAATCTGAGAGCCCTGCACAAGATTGGAGACATCTAATATACTATAAGCTCAGTGAGAATCTTGGTTAAAACAGCAGCAACCGTAACAAATGGAACCAGAAGGAGATCTGTCTGTCTCTGCTATGGCTCTGGATAGAGTAAAAATAATATTTGCTGAACCTGATAAGCATAGGCCTGCCTCACTAATTTACACCACCTGAACTGGTCAGGGGCCCCTCAATTTGAGAAATGAATTTAAAGTTCCAGTTTATTGGTATCCAGGTACTAGCAGAGGCAACCTCTTCTCTGGAGATCCTTAATCTAGTAGCACAGGAATTTCAAAGATTAAAGCCAGCAAATAGATTTAATTCTTAACAAATGACAAATACACAATGAAACAAGTTATGATCAGGAAACAATAGAAGCAACAGGAAAATAAGTTGGCTTATCACATGCTGGAATAACTAGACAAGAAAAAAATAAAATAAATATGTACAGAATATTTAAGGCAATATAACTTATTGGGAAAATGGTCAAATATCAAAAGACTATAATTGCTAAAATGTCCAGTTAGGCAGAACCAGCAATAGCTTGCCACAGATATAAACATTACATTAATAATAAGTATAGGACGCTCCCCACCATTAGGAAATTTTCAAAGCACAAAATGATGAAGAAATCCAACTAAAGGACTCTATAAACTAAACTTTATATGGCAAAAACAAATCTTCCCCCTCCATTCCTGACGGACCAAATTGCAATTTTATTGCTTTTCTTCTAAGAGGCACTGATAATCTCTTATCCAGGAAAATCACCCTTTGAAACTACGATCTAAATATTAGCCTTTGCTTTCTCTTGCCAAATTCAACTAAAAATCGTGTAAAGGTAATTTTGACATTACTTATGAGACTAATAATGGTAGAGGTGTACACCCTTGGCTATTGTCACAGCTACTATGGCCTGGAGACACATTTCTAAGTTCAAAAATTGTCTTATGAGTGTGTTATCTGTCCAACAATTACATCTTTTCACAATGTACTATATAAACTTTACAGTTGGTGAGAAACTTCAATAAGCTCTTTGTAAACTGAGATTACATGGAAAAGGAAATAACATTTTAGTGTTGCCTTGTGGGTCTCTTTCCTTTTATTTCTCTGAGTCAGTAGCATATACAGGCTCATGTTGTTGAGTGGGTAGCCAAACTCTGCCAACCTTTTGCCCAATGTTAAATTCCTATTTGACAAAGAATCTAGGGCCTTTTTTAAAAAAAAAAAAAGTCCCATGTTTACAGTCTTAACAAGTGACAAAACATTGCTCAAATGGAAAAACTTTAATTTGAAAATACAATCAATGCAAACCACAGCTCCTTCATACAGTCTTCAAGAAACACTTCCATTCTCCAGGAAGTTGTGTAATGAATTGGCCATAGCTGGATATTGAATGTGGCACTGTAACTACATCTTGAAGCCCCAAGAGTTTAGACTGTTTTTTCTTGAAATGCTTAATTTACCTGTTAAAAGCCTGCACTTTAACAATTTTCTCTCATCTCCTCTACTGGAAGCCTGATAGCCAGGTATTCTGTCTTCTTGTCTCTGGCAGTTACAGCTTGAGCATTTGACCAGTATGAGATTTATAGTCTTAACAACATGACCAAAGGTTACTTGTGCCATTGAAAATATAGCACCTGTGGCTTCACATGTCCTGAGAAAGCCATGTGCAGGGCAGCAGTGACAGGGGGACATCCCAACTCAATGGCTCCCCAATGAGAGCCTTGCTCTTTTCCTGCTGCCTCTCTTTCTTTGCTTCTGCCTGTTGATTTGGCATCCCCATCCATTACGCAAGTTATCAGCCTTCCACTATATTCCTTTATGCTCAGACTAGAGTCCATTTCTATCACTTATAAGAAATAAGCCTGACTGATGTAATATCTCACCTAAAAAGTAAAGTATCTGTCATGATATCTTTTTTTAGTAATTTTTTCCATGTAATGCAGGTGAATTTTCTGTTTGTTGGTACAATTTCACTGTATCCTGATCTCTCCCTGCTTTCTCATTTCTGAATTTGTATACCAATAGAGTACAAGATTAAATTTTTCTAATATATGCTTAACTTTTCTTTTTTTTTATTGTTGTGAAGCAACAGGCACACAAGTAGAAGGCACCAGGGCAGAAGCCAGAGGATAGCAGTTGTGAGGCGTTCATCTATTATCAGGTATCCTGGGAATGTGTTTCTTTGGGGCAAACTAAAAAAGAAAAATTTGAATTGTTTGATGCTGAAATCAGCTCCTTAAGAAATTGCAGGCTCTGTTAGATTTAACTCCCAAAGGAAAATATGAAGTACAGAAACAATTACAAAATGAAAAAACGATGGGAAAAATTGTATACAATAAGAGGAAGTAAAACAACTTTAACATTTTTCAAGTAAGATTTTACTCTGCATCAGGCACTGTTTCAAGTGATTCAGATCAGGGTTTCTTAACTTCAGCCTTGTTGACATAGTGGGTGGGATAATTCTTTGTTGGGAGCACCCATCCTGTGAATGTAGGATGTGCAGCAGCATCCTTGGCCTCTATCCACTACACCAGTTACATACCCTCAACCTCATTTATGGAAAAAAAAAAGTGTTTCTAGACATGGTCAATGTCACCTGGGTAGGGGGCAGGGGAATCACCACTGTTTGAGAACCATTGCTTTAGATGAATTACTCATTTAATCCTCAGAACAAAAAATTGAAATAGGAATTATCATTACATCTTTTTTACAGATGAAGAAAAGAAGGCACCAATGTTTATAGCTGCAGTCAAACAAACAAACAGCTAATATCAGGAGAGCTGGGATTCAAACCTAGGCAGCCCAACTCCAGAATTTTTGTTCACATTATTTGTCAGTTTTACCCAAAATGGTTGGGTTCAAGGGTTTGTTGATTCAAGGGTTTATTGAATTCATTTAAATATATAATTCATTTAAAAAATACAGTCTCCTAATGTCTTCTGATGTTTCATTTGCAGAAACTCACTTAGGTATTCAGTGCCAGGGAAGGGTTCACAATACCTAAGTTTACACTTAAGTCATCATTCCTGTATTTTAGATACACTTAAAAAAAGGCTTGGTGGGGAAAAACATGTAGAGATATGACTTTTAAAAGTCAGCATTAGTATCTTCTAAAGTGAAATTAATAGCACATAGACAATTTCAACACCCCCTCCTTTAAATGCATTATAGACCTGAGCTATGAGCAAACTCAGTCCCACCCCAGTACAGACACACTTCACATGTAAGACCACGATTGCCTTGTGAAACCAAAATAGCAAGTCAGGTTTTGGCTTAAATCTCTCTACACTGGAGCACATGCAGTGCTTATATGAGAACTTTGAATATATGGTGTTTCAGTCAATTTTTCTAAATTTCAAAGGCTTTGGGGTTTTTTTTCCCCTCCAAAGCAGAGTGTAGGTAAAAGAGGGGAATGAAATATGGACAAAAAGGGAATGTGGAAAGGGAAAGTTTGTGAGAAAAAGGAAACGGGAACTGAATGTTTTACTTGAAAGCAATTTTACCCCTTTAGAACATTTTTTAAATTTATAATATTAAAATTTATAATTCTTGAAAATTAAATTTTAAATCTCATCTGTAACTTGAGTTGGCAAAGTAATTAGATATATCCTGCCAGGAACTCTACTTCTAGTAAACAAATAAACAAATCTACAGAATGTCCCTTTTTTCCCTAGACTCACAAAAATTTTACAATTGGTTACCTTAATATATTGAAACATGCAATTTTCAAACCTACTTTAAATCTTTGTTTCTTTCTAACTTGGCTAGAACATAAGGATCAGGTGGGATGGAAATTGAAATGTTCTTGCAAATTTAGGAGAAATGGTTCATCAGAGATGAAAATTCCAAACAGCATGCTAAAGCTAATAGAACTTAGTGCCTATGGATTCAGCACAGGCCATAATCGAGTTTTATTTGCCCTTTTAAGGACTTAGGCAAAGCTTTATTCCCTTAGCATAGTACATACAAGGTGCACTTTTCAGCAGTCTGACTTCAATTATGGATCTTTTGGAAAGCTAATGATGTCTGTATTGTTAATACTGCCAACATTGTGTCAGTACATAGAAGAACCTGTGATATTAAACATGCTGATGTAAAAATATATGTTATTTCTGTTCAGCTGTGTGCAAACAATCTGGCTGAAGTGTTAGAATTATAGGCAAATCCTCTCCAGAGATAAAAGTAGAATGGAATTCTGTTGAAAGCCAGTAAAACGCTCTCTTCTTTTAAGTGGTTTCTTGGAGTGTCGAGGCCAAAATTTTAGAAGTTAATTACTTGAGGTCTGTCACTCAAGACTTTTGGTTAATGTTATAAATCCTTACTATAATATTCTTATTTTTCGGGGTGGGGAGGGCATCATTAGATATCATTTAGACAATCATTTAGAAATTTTAAAAATCTATACAAATTGAGTTTTGAATAAAATAATTGATGATGTTTAAATTTTAAAGACAGTGGCAATAACAGTTCTTCAAGCAGCAAGATATAAGGACCTGAGACTCAACATTTTCCATCACCTAATTACTGCAACAAAGCTAAGATCATATTCTTAATGTTTATCCTTCACAGTAAACTTTCATTGATTGGTTATGAGTGTTGGCCATTGTGATGGGTTCCAGATGTTTAAATACAGTGACAGCTCATTGATAAAATGAATTATAGTGACCAAAGTAACAAATGAAAAGCACATTCTTCTAAAAAGTAAAAGGAATAATAAATGTGATATTTAGTCACATATTTAAGGTATCATCCTTCCAGATTAGTTTTTAAATATTTGTATTACTTAGTTCCAAATCTCTTGCATAATATATCTCCTTTAGACAATAAATTCCCAGTGATATTATATCCCATGTATAAAAATGTTTGTTTGATATTTTCAGAGAATAAACCTTATTTGGCATGAAATTAAAGTATATGCTATACATTAAAATTTTCTTTCATTTACTGGTAATTACCAAAAGCAACAAAGTATTTGGTACAGAATAGAAATTATCTTATCATAACAAAAAAATCAGTGAGGAAGAAAGGTTTTATTATAAAGGAAACCCAAGAAATAGCATATTTAAAAAATTTTCTGGGCTTCCCTGGTGGCGCAGTGGTTGAGAGTCCGCCTGCCGATGCAGGGGACACGGGTTCGTGCCCCGGTCCGGGAAGATCCCACATGCCGCGGAGTGGCTGGGCCCGTGAGCCATGGCTGCTGAGCCTGCGCGTCTGGAGCCTGTACTCCGCAACGGGAGAGGCCACAACAGTGAGAGGCCCTCGTACCGCAGGAAAAAAAAAAAAAAAAAAAAAAATTTCTGCTACCTTAGAATAGTATGGTGTATTAATTTAGAGGTAGTCAAGAAAATTATGTGTCAATAAAAAGATAAATATTATTCCAAAGACCGTCACTGCAATATAAATATTAGAATATATTCTTAGAGGCTATTATTTAATAGAATTTTTGTAAAGTTTTAGTAAATAGCTTCACTTATATTACAAAACAGAAATAATACTGGTTTTCATCTATATAAACTGTGATGGTGTCTCATATATAACTTCCATATAATAATAAATATTATTAAATATTTATAAAACAATAAAATAAATATAAGTAGAGATTAAGAAAAGTAATCTTTCTCTAGAGGTCAAATTCTGTGGTGTTTGTGTTTATTGACCCTGTTTTGCTTATATTTCCAGTGGAAACGAATTTGATGATGGTGGAAAAGTGAAGATTTGGCACCCATCTAAGATTAAAGACTCAAGTTTATCATTACATAGCAACATTTAAAAGGAGTATTACCTTTCAAAATAAATTTGTAATGATGGGGAGACTTTCTGGAAAAATCTTTTCATATAAGGGAAAAACAAAGATTATCTTTTTTAACTAAAAAATGATAACAGTGATAAGTAATCCAGGTTCTTGGGCAAGATGTCATCAAAATTTTGACAAAGTTAGAAACATTTTTGCAGGGAGGGGAGTTTTAGGGGGGAGAATGGCAGATGCACAAGAGAGGATTATTAAAAACTTTGATAATCCTTAGTATTAAAGGTGATTCAATTATAGAAATAACTCCAAATATAGTAAATCATTGAGCCACCTCACTGAGTACATTTTTGTCTTGTTTTATTTCATTTTTATGGGTGCTGTGACTAATTTTTGCATGATAAACTGTTGCTGAAGATAATTCTAAATGGCCCTGTGGAGTATTTTAAGTTATAATATAAATTGATTTTCTTCTTTGAATGATATATCTCCTTTGTCTTAGTTTTCTGTTGCTGCATAGAAAATTGAACAAATTTACTATTGTAAAACAATACCCATTTATTCGCTGCAGGTCAGAGGTATGGGCACAGCATGGCTGGGTTTTCTGCTGAGAATCTCACAAGGCTAAAATCAGAGTGTCATTTTGGCTGCAGTCTCATTCTAGAGGTCCCTAAGCACGCATAGTTTGGGTAGGATTCAGTTCCTTGCAGTTGTGGGACTGAGGTCTCTGTTTCTTTGCTGGCTGTCACCCAGAGGCCACTCTTAGCTTCTAGAAGCCAGCCACATTCCTTGCCATGAGGTCCCTTCCATCTTCAAAACCAACAACAGAGTATTTCCCTCTCATTAAATCACTCTCACACTTTGAATCTCTTTTGCAAGAGCTCGATCCTTTTAAGGGCTTCCTTGATCGGTCAAGCCCACTCAGGATAAATTCCTTATTTTAAGGTCAAATTATTTGGAAACTTAACTATATCTTCAAAATCCCTTTGTGATAGGAGTTCTGCCTACCACATCTCTCTGAACTGAACTCTCCATTTCCTTCAAGCTCTAATTTGCTGCCAGATAGCTCATATTTTTTTTTCTAAATCCAAATATAATTATGTTGATCAACACCATCACCAATGTCATTCCACATGTAAATGCAAATATTTCTCTGGCTTTCACTTGTTTATCCTTATGATAACACATTTAGCTCTTGTTTCTTCAAATATTTTCTGCCTATCATATCTTCATACTTAGTCCTCAAGTTTCATTTCCCTAATTTTAGTAATTTTTAGACCTTTCTTACTTCCAGGCTCCCTCATGCTCTGGATGCTTATTTCTCCAAACATATTAGCTACCTCTCCACTATACAAGTGTATTATAATTTTAGGTTCATTAAGATTCCAGCTTGGCCATCATACCCAAGAAACTTTCCTATCACCTTGCCACCATCCTTTGGTCTGGGACAGATGTCTTGTCTCTGTGATCCCATAGGACTTGTGTGAATCTCCTAACATCATTCTGCACTTTAGTTGCCTGTTATTCTCTCTACCTCACTGGACTGTAACTCTCTCGAGGAAGAACCTTTCTGAACTTTCTCCCATATCTCAATTGTTGTATTCCTGGTGTCAGACATAGTGCCTGTGACCAAAATTTGTCAAATTCATGAAATTTTGACACTTTCCAATTGTTTACATCATGTATATAAAACACAAATAAATGGACTATTCTGTATTCTGGTTATTTCAGTTGCCTTATGGATTAGATAAGATCACTTCCACAGAGCTAATGCAATAGTTGGCTAAGTAAATGTTTATTATGTTTGTACAACTGGGAACAGGGTATTAATTGCACCTTTATTTTGCCCAGTTAGTTAGTAGAATAGATAATGTTGGAACCTGGATCAAAAAGGACCCCATTATTTCAACCAAATGGACACCACAAATGCATAATTAATGAGGCAAAAAGATAAACTTTTAATGAAGTTAAAAACTCAAATAGATGTTATCTTTGTTTTAAAATATTGGATTTATCTTGGCTGCAAGATATCCTTTATATCCTACGTTGTATTTTCTTTTATTTTAATCTATTACTTTAAGAAAGTTTCCAGGGTGAGATAATTCCTTTAAGAATTGATTCTCCTAGGTCTACCAGGCACACAAAAGCATTTATGTAGTTTCTTTTATCAACACTGATTAAATACTAACCTTTTTTTTTTTCTTTTTAGTGAATGGCAAAAAAATAAGCTCTTAATTTCTTCATATGTTATGCACTGATCGTACCTTTTTTTTTTTTTTTTCGGTATGCGGGCCTCTCACTGTTGTGGCCTCTCCCGTTGCGGAGCACAGGCTCCGGATGCGCAGGCTCAGCGGCCATGGCTCACGGGCCCAGCCACTCCACAGCATGTGGGATCTTCCCGGACCGGGGCACGAACCCGCATCCCCTGCATCGGCAGGCGGACTCTCAACCACTGCGCCACCAGGGAAACCCTGATTGTACCATTTTATAGGCATTTTATCATGCATATGTAGACATTGAGGAGTTAGTATTAGTTTTGCTAACAAAATATTGATTCTACAATGCAGATAGTACAATTATAGAAACAATTCTTAAGAAAAGTAATCTATTGAGAGAAATGAAGTCCCCATCATCAAATACAACATACACACACACACACACACACACACACACATACACACACATCACCCAAATTAAAAATATATGTATATTTTTAGGGCAAATTTTCTTGTTGATACTGAAGAGTGAGAACATGCCCCTTTCTGCTGAATCATTTCAAGTATAAGCAATTGTATTTGTTTTTTGGGGGGAAATGCTTTAAGTATTAGCATGTATAAATTAAGTAATAAGAAGTAACTCATCCGGTGTTTATACAACACTTCAGCAAGCTATAGTAACAAAATCATATAAACCCATTGCACAAGTGTAGAAAAACAATTTACACCTGGCTTCTCTCTGAATGTGTTATCAAGTCTTTCATTAAATGAAAAAAGTCAACACTACTTTTTCATTCAGAAGCATGCTTTAAATAGCCACTCCTTTCTACATTCCACTTTTAAGCAATTGACAGTTTACATTAGTTATCAAAAGCTTGTGTTCTTAGGAAAATTCTAAGTAAAATAAACATTTATAGGTGACTTTCACACATCTGAAAATATTTGTTTGAGAATTGATCATGCCTTTTAAACGTGGTGATCTGACAAAAAATTATTTTCTATTCTGTATCTCATTTTTACTTATGAGTATTAAAGTTCTCCCAAAGATTATCTTAATTGTCATACTTGCTTTAAAAATAACTTCTTTGAATTATACTTTTTATAATTTTCTTTCTTCAAATAGTAATAACTTTACCCTTGAATCTTACACTATTACAACAAGGACAGGATTTTTCTTCCAGGATATCTTCACATGTAATTATCAGTTATTCCTTGCCTTGATTTGTTAAATTGCATTCAAATAAAGTCTATTTTAAAACTCAAATTTTAAAAATTCCATGTGAGAAACTTTAGAAATGTGAAATTTATATTGATCTTCTTCTGACCCAACAAAAAATGAAATGCTAGTGCTAGTTCTTAGTCTTGACCATTTACTAGAAATACCTGGGCAGCGGGGTTGCAGGAGACTCCTTATATTCTGGCTGCACCTCAGGACAATTGCATCACATTGAAGTGTGGGAACTCGGCACCAATATTTTTAAGAATTTCTAGAAGTTTCCAATGTGCAAGCAGGATGGGGAACCACTACTCTAATCTGGTGGTTTTCACTTTTTTGCACATTAGAATTATCTATGGAGCTTTCAAAACTTCTTTTAAAAAATCCAAACCATACTCCATACCAATCAAATCAGGTAGAGTGGACATGAGGATCAGCAGTTTTTAAGTGTTCCAGATAATTCCAATGTGTAGCCAAGTTTGAGAACTAGTGCTTTGGATTGAAAATCAGTTTAGATATATTTGTCTTTTGTATTATGTGTTGTGGTTTTATGAGATAGGGAGGTGGTGGGAAACATGGCAGGAAGGGAAAGAATGATCACTGCAATTTTAAAAAATGTTCTTTTGTAGATTCTGTCTATTTAAGAGCAATTTAATTAAAACTTAACTTGTACTGAAGGTGAAACACATGTAACAGAGACTTTTGCATGAAAACAAAATTGTTTAATGAAGATCTGTAAAGTTTAGGAGAGGAGCATGTAAACCACTATGTAAATCACCCTTTATATTTTTCACAGATGAAATACATAATAAAGGAGACAGACATATACTAAATAAAGCAGCAGTTCTAGAACTTTTATTTTCTTTCCTTATACATTGTGCCCTTTGTTGAAAAACTAAGTGATAGACGGTTTATTCTTTTATATCCTTAGGTTGTATGAGATGTAAGATTTTCAAAACCTGTTCTGACATTTTAGTCTGAATTGAACTTGGATTCTTCCGAGTTCTATTACCATATAGATTAAGTTTCAATCCAAGTTTTAAACTTTCAGTTATGCTTTTTCAATAAGCATTCCAAAGAAAAGCTACAGTCAGGTCAATTTCTTAAAATGTGCTAGAAAAAAAAAGCCAAAATAATCATGAACTTTCCTCCCATAATCATTATGTTTATTCCTACATATGTCCAAATAATATTTTATGTAGTTCACAGTCAACTGTAGACATGCCCAATATTTTCTTTGTGCAATTCCTTCTGTAGCAAGTAAACTGCCAATTCAATACAATTTAAAAGATATAAATTCTAAAATATGGAACAAATTAAATTTTGAATAAGTTTTCTTATTCCTTGGTGAGAAGGGCTGTGAAAAATATATATTGAAATTTGGAACAAAAGTAAGAATTTTACTAAATAGCTCCTTCATGTTCTTAAACTCCTGTTTCTACATGTGTCATCGAAATCACTATCTAGCCCTCAAGGGGTGTTATATTTTATTGAAGTGAAGATACTCTCTGCAAGGCTTCTACACCACACACACACACACTCACACAAACACACACACACACAAACCACATAAAGTTTTCCTAACAATCATTTCTCTACTGGCTTTTTGAAATTATGGGAGTAATTATATTTCTACTCCCTGATTTTGACCATATTTCAATGATCAAACATTGTAGAAACAGGACTGAAACACATGCATGCTTTAATCAACATCATTCTCCCTGCTGGAGCTATCATTTGCATCAAGGTCAAACATATGAACTCAGATTGAAAATCATTCCAAAAGCTAGAATAACTGTGGCAAGGCATTTAACCAAGATTCTACATGATCAGCCAAAAACAACTTGTGTCTTTCACTCTTTTTGGTGATTTTACTCACACACCCCTAGGTTTAAATTGGATTGGTTTTTTGGAGATAAGTGTCTGTACCTTATGTACAGACACTTAAGTGTCTGATGACTTCCTAAAGCCCTGTTGAGCACATGACTCAATGAATTGGGAGGAGTCCTCTATGTGAGAAAACCTATGCTTTCATGTCAATGGAAACTCTTGCTATGACCTTAAACCTTCTGTTTGATCTGCTGTGGAGCCCTAGCTGAATCCCTGTCTCAGCCATGAGGCATACTGAATAAAAATTATTGAAATGTCATGCTTGTGGAACAGTGTGTAGATCTTTGAGCTACTGGATGAACCAACCTTAAATTTAATGTCTCTGCTTCCTGATCTTTTAAAAAAAATAGCTATCAGAGATGAAACTATTTATATTGCCCTTGAATATATACTTTAGGAATTAGCCTGACTCAATCCAGTCATTTTGGAAATGTTTTTATCAGTAGATAGATGAGTTTTGACATTAGCCAGGCATAAGTATGAGCTTCATCACTCACCGGCTCTCTAACAATGGGTAAATCATATAATTTCTTAATGCTTTAGTTTCTTCATTACAAAATGGAAATAATAAAACTACCTAGGAGTTTGTGAGATGCAGTTAAATAGGACACAGTTTGTAATTACCTAACGTAGCAAATTGCACACATTAGGCACCAAATTAATATAACCTTTCCTGCTTTATAAATGTAAGGAAAGAGAAGTCTGGATCTGAGAGTAGGTTGATTTGAAGGGATAAAATAAACAATATCAGAGAGGTAAAAATAAAAACTATATAAAATTAATATATTTTTCAACTGTTCTATGTAATTGCATTCCCTTTCCTTCTTTGACCCACTTTCTACTTGTTTGTCTCACTCCTCTGGAGGATTGTATGCACGTCTATTCAGCCTAACCATCCCACAGGCACAGATGCATACTCTGGCTTTCATGCCTAAAAATATTTTAAAACAAATATATGCAGTTTAGATCAAAATATATACATAATTGCTTATAAATATTTTGAGAAATATATTTTCTCAAATATCTATAAGAATATCTCTGAACAATGTACCTTTACACTCAGTAGCAATGGCAAAAATGTGATAAATCAAGAAAACTAGGAACCACCCTCACATTCCTGACTTATCGAAAAGCACATGCACTCGTGCTTCTGATGTGCTGACATAAACACATCACCACAATGTTTCAAAGACGAAGGTGTGTGGTATGGCAGTCTTAGTGAAAAACTTATCAGTACACTTATTAAGAAACCCTATTAGGGCCATTTCAATATAGCTACTATTTTACTTATTATTTTTGAAATATTTATTTACTTATTTGGCTACTCTGGGTCTTAGTTGCATCATGTGGGATCTTTGCTGCAGCATGAATGACATCGTTCCCTGACCAGGGATGGAACACAGGCCCCCTGCACTGGGAGCACGGAGTCAAGCATTGGACCATCAGGGAAGTCCCTATTTTACTTATTGATAAATAAAAACTAATATTCTTTTTTTTTCTTGGAAAAATTTGACTCAAGAATATTGTTAGACTTATCTAGCTTTTATTATAGACATTGGCATGCACCATTCATATTCTTGGAAATTTTTACTCAGAATAAGGTGAAAATCACTGTATTAAAAGAAAGTTTGTTGACACCTTCAAGATGGCAGAGGAGTAAGATGTGGAGATCACCTTTCCATCAGAAATATATCTCAGATATATTTCAGAAATATATCAGAAATATATCTACATGTGGAACAACTCCTACAGAGCACCTCCTGAATGCTGGCAGAAGACATCAGACCCCCCAAAAGGCAAGAAACTCTCCACGTACCTGGGTAGGGCAAAAGAAAAAAGAAAAAACAGAGATAAATGAATAGGGATGGGACCTGCACCTCTGGGAGGGAGCTGTGAAGGAGGAAAAGTTTCCACACACTAGGAAGCCCCTTCACAGGTGGAGACGGGGTAGCAGGGGGGAAGCATTGGAGCCACGGAGGAGAGCACAGCAACAGGGGTGCGGAGCGCAAACCAGAGAGATTCCCACACAGAGGATCGGTGCCGACCAGCACTCACCAGCCCGAGAGGCTTGTCTGCTCACCCGCCGGGGCGGGCGGGGGCTGGGAGCTGAGGCTCGGGCTTCAGAGGTCAGATCCCAGGGAGAGGACTGGGGTTGGCTGCGTGAACACAGCCTGAAGGGGGCTAGTGCACCACAGCTGGCCGAGAGGGAGTCTGGGAAAAAGTCTGGAACTGCCTAGGAGGCAAGAGACCATTGTTTTGGGGTGCACTAGGAGAGGGGATTCAGAGCACCGCCTAAACGAGCTCCAGAGACAGGTGCAAGCCACGGTTATCACTGTAGACCCCAGAGACAGGCATGAAACCCTAACACTGCTGCTGCAGCCACCAAGAAGCCTGTGTGCGAGCACAGGTCACTATCCACACCTCCCTTGCCGGGAGCCTGTGCAGCCCACCACTGCCAGGGTCCTGTGATCCAGGGACAAGTTTCCCAGGAGAACACACAGCACATCTCAGGCTGGTGCAACGTCATGCTGGCCTCTGCTGCTGTAGGCTAGCCCCGCATTCCATACCCCTCGCTCCCCCACGGCCAGAGTGAGCCAGAGACCCCTAATCAGCTGCTACTTTAACCCTGTCCTGTCTGAACAAAGAACAGATGCCCTCAGGCAACCTACATGCAGAGGTGGGGCCAAATCCAAAGCTGAACCCCAGGAGCTGTGCAAACAAAGAAGAGAAAGGGAAATCTCTCCCAGCAGCCTCAGGAGCAGCCGATTAAATCTCCACGATCAACTTGATGTACCCTGCATCTGTGGAATACCTGAACAGACAACGAATCATCCCAAAATTGAGGCGGTGGAGTTTGGGAGGAATCGTTGACTTGGGGTTAGCTTTCTGAATCTAACTTGTTTCTAGTCTTATGTTTATCTTAGTTTAGTATTTAGAGTTTATTATCATTGGTAGATTTCTTTATTGATTTTGTTGCTCTCATCCTTTTATATATATATTTTTTCCCACTTTTTCTCTTTTTGTGAGTGTGTACGTGTTTGCTTCTTTGTGTGATTTTGTCTGTAAGCTTTGCTTTTACCATTTGTCCTATGGTTCTGTTTGTACGTTTTTTTTTAGTATAGTTTTTCACACTTGTTATTATTGGTGGATTTGTTTTTTGGTTTGGTTGCTCTCTTCCTTCTTTCATTTTTTTAATTACTTTTTATTTTAATAACTGTATTTTATGTTTTTCTTTCTTTCTTTCTTTCTTTTTTTCTCCCTTTTATTCTGAGCCATATGGCTGACAGGGTCTTCATGCTCCAGCCAGGTTTCAGGTCTGTGCTTCTGAGTTGGGAGAGCCGAGTTCAGGACATTGGTCCACCAGAGACCTCCCAGCTTCATGTAATATCAAAAGGCGAAAGCTCTCCCAGAGATCTCCATCACAAAGCTACGACCCAGCTCCACTCATCAACCAGCAAGCTACAGTGCTGGACACCCTATGCCAAACAACTAGCAAGA
This sequence comes from Monodon monoceros, assembly GCF_005190385.1. Taxonomy (NCBI): domain Eukaryota; kingdom Metazoa; phylum Chordata; class Mammalia; order Artiodactyla; family Monodontidae; genus Monodon; species Monodon monoceros. The sequence goes on along the minus strand of NW_021703767.1, from coordinate 26,931,855 downwards.
CAGGAACACAACCCCACCCATTAGCTGAGAGGATGCCTAAAATCATAACAGCATCACAGACACCCCCAAAACACACCACCACATGTGGTCCTCCCCACCAGAAAGCCAAATCCAGCCTCACCCACAAGAACAGAGACAACCTACCCTCCACCAGGAAGCCTACACAACCCACTGAACCAACCTAGTCACTGGGGACAGACACCAAAAGCAATGGGAACTATGAACCTGAAGCCTGCAAAGAGGAGACACAAAACACAGTAAGTTAACACAGAAACACACAGCAGATGAAGGAGCAAAGTAAAAACACACCAGACCAAACAAATGAAGAAGAAATAGGCAATCTACCTGAAAAGGAATTCAGAGTAATGGTAGTAAAGATGATCCAAAACCTTGGAAATATAATGCAGAAAATACAAGAAACGTTTAAGAAGGACATAGAAAAACTAAAGAACAAACAAACAATGATGAATTACACAATAATTGAAATTAAAAATTCTCTAGAAGGAATCAATAGCAGAATAACTGAGGCAGAAGAATGGATAAGTGACCTGGAAGATAAAATCATGAAAATAACTACTGCAGAGAAGAATAAAGAAAAAAACAATGAAAAGAATTGAGGACAGTCTTAGAGACTTCTGCGACAATATTAAACACATGAACATTCTAATTATAGTGGTCCCAGAAAAAGAAGAGAAAAAAGAAATGGACTGAGAAAATATTTGAAGAGATTAGAATTGAAAACTTCTCTAATATGGGTAAAGAAATAGTCAATCAAGTCCAGGAAGCACAGAGAGTCCCATACATGATAAATCCAAGGAGAAACATGACAAGACACATAGTAATCAAGCTATCAAAAATTAAATACAAAGAAAAAATATTAAAAGCAGCAAGAAAAAAACAACAAATAACATACAAGGGAATCCGTATAAGGTTAACAGCTGATCTTTCAGCAGAAACTCTGCAAGCCAGAAGGGTGTGGCAGGACATATTTAAAGAGATAAAAGGGGAAAATCTACAACCAAGATTACTCTACCCAGCAAAGATCTCATTCAGATTTGACAGAGAAATTAAAACCTTTACAGACAAGCAAAGCTAAGAGAATTCAGCACCACCAAACCAGCTTTACAACAAATGCTAAAGGAATTCTCTAGGCAGGAAACACAAGAGAAGGAAAAGACCAACAATAACAAAATGAAAACAATTAAGGAAATTTTAATAGGAACATGCATACTGATAAGGACATTAAAACTAAATGGATTAAATGCTCCAATCAAAAGACACAGACTGGCTGAAAGGATACAAACACAAGACACATATATATGCTGCCTACAAAAGAAAACTTCAGACCAAGGACACATACAGATTGAAAGTAAGGAGATGGAAAAATATATTCCATGCCAATGGATATAAAAAGAGAGCTGGAGTAGCAATTCTCATATCACACAAAATAGACATTAAAATAAACAGTATTAGAAGAGACAAAGAAGGACACTACATAATGATCAAGGGATTGATCCAAGAAGAAGATATAGCAATTGTAAATATTTATGCACCCAACATAGGAGCACCTCAATACATAAGGAAAATGCTAACAGCCATAAAAGGGGAAATTGACAGTAACACAATTATAGTAGGGGATTTTAACATCCCACTTTAACCACTGGACAGATCATCCAAAATGAAAATAAATAAGGAAACACAAGCTTTAAATGATACATTAAACAAGATGGACATAATTGATATTTATAGGACATTCCATCCAAAAACAACAGAATACACATTCTTCTCATGTGCTCATAGAACATTCTCCAGGATAGATCATATCTTAGGCTACAAATCAAGCCTTGCTAAACTTAAGAAAATTGAAATTGTATCAAGTATCTTTTCTGACCACAATGCTATGAGTCTAGATATCAACTACGGGAAAAAATCTGTAAAAAATACAAAAAAACACATGGAGGCAAAACAATACGCTACTTAATAACCAAGAGATCACTGAAGAAATCAAAGAGGAAATAAAAAAATACCTAGAAACAAATGACAATGAAAACACGATGACCCAAACCTATGGGATGCAACAAAAGCAGTTCTAAGATGGAAGTTTATAGCAAAAAAATCCTACTTCAAGAAACAAGAAACCTCTCAAATAAACAACCTACCTTACACCTAAAGCAGTTAGAGAAAGAAGAACAAAAAAAAACCCAGAAATTATCACAAGGAAAGAAATCATAAAGATAAGATCAAAAATAAATGAAAAAAAAATGAAGGAAACAATAGCAAGGATCAATAAAAATAAAAGCTGGTTCTTTGAGAAGATAAACAAAATTGATAAACCACTGGCTAGACTCATCAAGAAAAGAAGAGAGAAGACTCAAATCAATAGAAATAGAAATGAAAAAGGAGAAGTAACAACTGACACTGCAGAAATACAAAGGATCATGAGAGATTACTACAAGCAACTTACGCCAGTAAAGTGGACAACTTGGAAGAAATGGACAAATTATCAGAAAAGCACAACCTTCTGAGACTGAACCAGGAAGAAATAGAAAATATAAATAGATCAATAAGCACTGAAATTGAAACTGTGATTAAATATTTTATAACAAAGAAAAGCCCAGGACCAGATAACTTCACAGGCGAATTCTTTCAAATATTTAGAGAAGAGCTAACACCTATCTTTCTCAAACTCTTCTAAAATATAGGAGAGGGAGGAACACTCCCAAACTCATTCTTTGAGACCACCATCACCCTGATACCAAAACCAGACAAAGATATCACAAAGAAAGAAAACTACAGGCCAATATCACTGATGAACATAGATGCAAAAATCCTGAACAAAATACTAGTAAACAGAATCCAACAGCACATTAAAAGGATCATACACCGTGATCAAGTGGGGTTTATCCTAGGAATGCAAGGATTCTTTAATATACACAAATCAATCAATGTGATAAAACATATTGAAGGAGAAAAACCATACGATAATCTCAATAGATGCAGACAAAGCTTTTGACAGAATTCAACACCAATTTTTGATAAACACCCTCCAGAAGGTAAGCATAGAGGGAACTTAACTCAACATAATACAGACCATATATGACAAACACACAGCCAACATCGTTCTCAATGGTGAAAAACTGAATCCATTTCCTCTAAGATCAAGAACAAGACAAGGCTGTCCTCTCTCACCACTATTATTCAACATAGTTTTGGAAGTCTTAGGCACAACAATCAGAGAAGAAAAAGAAATAAAAGGAATCCAAATCAGAAATGAAGAAGTAAATCTGTCACTGTTTGCAGATGAGATGATACTATGCATAGAGAATCCTACCAGAAAACTACTAGCACTAATCATTGAAATTGGTAATGTAGCAGGATAGAAAATTAATGCACAGAAATCACTTGCATTCCTAAACACTAATGATGAAAAATCTGAAAGACAAATGAAGGAAACACTCCCATTTACCACTGCAACCAAAAAAATAAAATTCCTAGGAATAAACCTACCTAAGGAGACAAAAGATCTGTATGAAGAAAACTATAACACAGGGATGAAAGAGATTAAAGATGATAAAAACGGATAGAGAGTTATACCATGTTCTTGGATAGGAAGAATCAACATTGTGAAAATGACTCTACTACCCAAAGCAATCTACAGATTCAGTGCAATCACTATCAAACTACCAATGGCATTATTCACAGAACTAGAACAAAAAATTTCACAATTTGTATGGAAACACAAAAGATTCCAAATAGCAAAAAGAATCATGAGAAAGAAAAACAGGGCTAGAAGAATCAGGCTTCAGGACTTCAGACTATACTACAAAGCTACAGTAATCAAGACAGTATGGTACTGGCACAAAAACAGAAGTATACATCAATGGAACAGGAGGGAAAGCTCAGAGATAAACCCACGCACATATGGTCACCTTATATATATATATATTTTTTTTTTTTTGCAGTACGCGGGCCTCTCACTGTTGTGGCCTCTCCCGTTGCGGAGCACAGGCTCCAGACGCGCAGGCTCAGCAGCCATAGCTCACGGGCCTAGCTGCTCTGTGGCATGTGGGATCTTCCCAGACCGGGGCATGAACCTGTGTCCCCTGCATCGGCAGGTGGACTCTCAACTACTGCACCACTAGGGAAGCCCTGGTCACCTTATCTTTGATAAAGGAGGCAAGAGTATACAATGCAGAAAAGACAGCCACTTCAGTAAGTGGTGCTGGGGAAACTGGACAGCTACATGTTAAAGAATGAAATTAGAACACTCCCTAACACCATACACAAATATAAACTCAAAATGGATTAAAGACATAAATCTAAAGCCATATACTATAAAATTCTTAGAGGAAAACATAGGCAGAACACTCTATGATATAAATCACAGCAAGATCCTTTTTGACCCACCTCCTAGAGAAATGGAAATCAAAACAAAAATAAACAAATGGGACCTAATGAAACTTAAAAGCTTTTACACAGCAAAAGAAAACATAAATAAGACAAAAAACAAACCACAGAATGGGAAAAAAATATTTTCAAATGAAGCAGTGGACAAAGGATTAATCTCCAGAATTTACAAGCCTCTCATGCAGCTCAATATCAGAAAAACAAACAACTCAATCCAAAAATGGGAAGAAGACCTAAATAGACATTTCTCCGAAAAAGATATACAGATTGCCAACAAACACATGATAAGATGCTCAACATCATTAATCATTAGAGAAATGCAAGTCAAAACTACAATGAGGTATCACCTCACTCCAGTTGGAATGGCCATCATCAAAAAATCTACAAACAATAATTGCTGGAGAGGGTGTGGAGAAAAGGCAACCCTCTTGCACTGTTGGTGGGAATGCAAATTGATACAGCCACTATGGAGAACAGTATGGAGTTTCCTTAAAAAGCTAAAATAGAACTACCATAAGCAAGCAATCCCACCACCGGGCATATACCCTGAGAAAACCGTAATTCAAAAAGAGTCATGTACCACAATGTCCATTGCAGCCCTTTTTACAATAGCCAGGACATGGAAGCAACCTAAGTACCCATTTACAGAGGAATGGATAAAGAAGATGTGGCACATATATACAATGGAATATTACTCAGCCATAAAAAACAAAATTGACTTATTTGTAGTGAGGTGGCTGGTCCTAGAGTCTGTCATACAGAGTGAAGTAAGTCAGAAAGAGAAAAACAAATACCGTATGCTAATGCATATATATGGAATCTAAAAAAAAAAAGTAGTTTTGAAGAATCTAGGGACAGGACAGGAATAAAAATGCAGATGTAGAGAGTGGACTTGAGGACATGAGGAGGAGGAAGGTTAAGCTGGGACGAAGTGAGAGAGTGGCATGGAAATATATACCCTGCCAAATGTAAAATAGATAACTAGTGGGAAGCAGCCCCATAGTACAGGGAGATCAGCTTGGTGCTTTGTGACCACCTAAAGGGGTGATATAGGAAGGGTGGGAGGAGACACAAGAGGGAGGAAATATGGGGTGTACGTATATGTATAACTGATTCACTTTGTTACAAAGCAGAAACTCACACACCATTGTAAAACAATTATACTCTAATAAACGTGTTAAAAATAATAATAACCTAAAAGCTTTTGTATGGCAAAGGAAAAAATATTCAATAGAATTAGAGGACAGCCTCAAAGAATTAGAGGAAATATTTGCAAACCAAAAAGAAAAAATAAGAAAGTTTGTTGAAATAGATTTAGGTATCTATTTTCCCCATCTCATGTTCATAATGTTCCCTGTATAAAGACTTCTGACCACTCTTCATCCCTAGCCCTTGAGGACTTCAGTTAGAACTATGTATGTAACTGTTCAGCTCTATTGCCTGTATAAATAGTTTTGTGACACCACAAAACTATTCTATGTACCAATTATAACTGTAATGCTTTTTGGTCTCAATCCTTAGATTTCTGCTCTTTTCTTTCACTTTAATTTTATTTTGAAAAGTATTGAATATCAGTCTTCAAATGGTCATATTAAAATGCTTCATTCTAATCATGGGAAAAACATAAGACGAATCCCAGCTGAGGGACATCCTATGAAATACTGAACCAGTACTCCTCAAAATGATGAAGGTCGTTAAAGACAGGAAACAACCTAATTGTCCATCATCAGATGAATGGATAAAGAAGATGTGGCACATATATACAATGGAATATTACTCAGCCATAAAAAGAAACGAAATTGAGCTATTTGTAATTAGGTGGATAGACCTAGAGACTGTCATACAGAGTGAAGTAAGTCAGAAAGAGAAAGACAAATACTGTATGCTAACACATATATATGGAATTTACGGGAAAAAAATGTCATGAAGAACCTAGGGGTAAGACAGGAATAAAGACACAGACCTACTAGAGATTGGACTTGAGGATATGGGGAGGGAGAAGGGTAAGCTGTGACAAAGCGAGAGAGAGGCATGGACATATATACACTACCAAATGTAAGGTAGATAGCTAGTGGGAAGCAGCCGCATAGCACAGGGAGATCAGCTTGGTGCTTTGTGACTGCCTAGAGGGGTGGGATAGGGAGGGTGGGAGGGAGGGAGACGCAAGCGGGAAGAGATATGGGAACATATGTATATGTATAACTGATTCACTTTGTTATAAAGCAGAAACTAACACAACATTGTAAAGCAATTATACTCTAATAAAGATGTAAAAAAAAAAAAAAAGAAAGGATATTCTGAGAAACTGTCTCAGTCAAGGTAACATGGCTACTTAATATAATGTGGTATCCTGGATGGGAACCTGGAGCAGAAAAAAGAAGATTAGATTAAAATGGAATAAAGGTATGGATTTTAGTTGATAATAATGTATCAACATCATTTGATTGTAACAAATATACTATACTAGTATAATATGTTAGTAATGGGGAAACAATGTGGGGTATATGGGGACTCTATGTACCATCTTTCCAATTTTTCTGTGAATCTAAAACTATTCTAAAATAAAAATTTAATTTAATGCTGTCTTTTTGCTATTCATATGGGTATTTGGTGTCAATTTGAAATCTTAAAATAGTGTTCAGATTCAAAGCAACAAGTGGTTATTCATCATTCAGCATGGAAAATTTCCTTGCCCTTGAAATTTACTATCTTGTGCAGATAATATGTATACATAAGAAATATTTAAAAGACCAACCCAAGAGCAATGTACAATTAAGGGATAAAATGAGGAAATAAGACCCAAAAAATCTTAGCATTGAGAGGTAAATGTGCTAAAAAGTGAGAATTCTTAGAAAGTACTTTAGGGAGGTAGAGCAGTACTGTCCAGTAGAACCTTCTGTGATGATGGAAATAATTCTGTGTGTAGCCACAATAATAATATGTAGCCACAAAACATAGGTGGCCTCCAAGCACTTAAAACATGGCTAGTGTGATTGAAGAACTAAATGATTTATTTTACTCAATTTAAATTAGTTAGTGCAGGTTAGCATATGAACTGAACACAAAAGCCTTTTCAGTGCAAAGACGCATCATAGTTAAGTGAAAAACACTACATTTGTGGAACAGTAAGTAGATCTTTGAGTTATTGGATCAACCAATGGCTAAACCCTGGCTCATATCTGTACTTCTGATTTGAGCCAACTCATTTTCTACATAGCCCAGATTTAACAGGCATTTCTACTATATGTAGCCAAAGTACCAAAACTTATCCATGAGGATTAAATGAGAAAGTAATATGTGAAGTACCAGTCGTTACCTAGTAGATCCTAGATTCTCAGCAAATGACATTCCTTCCCTTGCTCTCCTCTTTAATCAAGTCACCTTCCTTGTATCCCTTGCATTTGTGCTTCCATGATTTTGCTCTCAGCATGTTCCCTTCTCACCCACGTCACCTATTCGAATCCTTCTCATCCTTTCAGTCCCAGCTCAACTGGAGCCTTTTACAAAGCTAATCAGCTCATGAGGAAGTCTCATCTTAGCCTCTACATCACTTGCACCCAATATGCCTCATCTGAGTCAATACCTGTCCTGTATTCCCTGCCAACAAAGTCCTTTCGAGCAGAAGCTAGAGGGTCAGTTGGATTCCCTGTATGTTCTGAATTGGAGTTGAAAGTGAAGTTCTTTTTACTTTCTCTTCTTGGACTTGGAAGGAGGGAATCCTAGAGCTTCTGCTGGTTATGAGAGAATGAGACTTCCCTGTAGATGAAAAATGATGAAGGAAGGAGCGACAAAAGCAGGGGTGAGAGCATGCAAGGCCCAGGTTCTAAAAACTGCAGATTTTCCCCACATATGCCCTTGTCTTTTCAGCTGTTCTTTTAATCCCCTCAACTGCCCCTACTTATTCAATAAACCCTCTTTTATCTTAAATTATTTAACATTAGATTTCTGTCCAGCTACTCAATTTGTGTTTCTCTTCATGCCAAAATATTTAGAAAAATGTGTTTATTTTTACTTTCTCTACTTCCTTACCTTACCTTCCTTTTTATCTTTTACCCACTGAAATCAGGTTTTTATCTTCACCATACTTCTGAAGTCACTTATATAAAATTTAGGTATAATATCTATCTTCAAAATCTAATGTTAAATTCTCAGTCCTTCTCTTAACCTCTTAGCAATATTTGAAACATGTTTTTCACTTGGCTTTCAGGATATTATACACATCTGGCTTCCTCCTTACACACTTGCTGCTCCCTTCCAGCTCTTTGCACACTCTTTTTCTTCCTTTCCAACTTCAAGTGTTGAAGTGCTTCAGAATTTGGTCCTTGCCATCTTCTCTTCTGCATCTTCATTCATGACCTAATGACTTCGTCCAGTACAACCTCAACTAAGTGCCGATGACTCCCAAATTTATGTCTCAGCTCTCATCTGTAGTCCTTCTTCTGACCCCTAGACTCACATCAGCCTACTGGACAGCTCCACCTTGATGCCAAATGATCTCTCATATTTAACACGTTCAACACCAACCCTTTGTATCTCTGCCTCCAAACCTACCAAGTAAATGGCACAACTGTACCACCATTCACCAACTGTTCAAGTAAAAACCTGGATATCATCTTAGACTTTTATTTTTCCACCACTCTCACATCTAATATATCATCAAGCCCCATTAGTACTATCTTCAAGAATATATCCTACAGCTGGCCTTCCCATCCCCTCTATCACCAACACTTTTCAAGCCTCCAACCTTCATTTCTTAGCCAATTACTATAGTGTAGTCTCCTGGCAAATTTTCCTACTATCCTCAGACTCCACCACCCTTAATTCTTCACATAGCAGACACTGGTAGAAGAATCTCTTTAGAGAATATGTGTTATCATTCCCTTGTTCAAAACCCTTCAGTTAATTCTTATCAAACTTAGATTTAAATGTTCTAGTTTTTCCTACTCTTTGTAAAATCAGATTCTATATTCTTCTCTGACTCAGTCCTGCCACTGGAGTCCGTCTCATTGTTCCCTCGGGGATGTTAATCTGCCTTTTCTCTGCTTGGAACATTTTCCAGCAGGCTATCACACAGTTTCTTCTTTCACATCATTCAGGCATTTGCTCCAAAATCTCCTTCACAGAGAAGCCTCCCCTGACCATTGTATCTAAAATACATCACCTACATTCCTCATTATCTCTTCCTCTAAGCTGTTTTATTTCCCCTCCATACTTCCAGTGATTACCGGAAATTATAGTGCATATTTGCTCATGTATGAATTTATTACAATCTCCTCTAAGAGAATGAAAGCTGCATAAGGATATGAAACTTATGTGGCTCATGACTTTTCCTCATTTCTAAGGACAGTGCCTAACACCTAGTAGATAATGATGATAATAAATATTTGCTGAATAAATGGTTAAATTCTGATGTTAAGCAGACTTAAGAATAAAAAAGTGCTACTTTGTGATCCATCAAATGGGGACTGGAGGTTTCCTTCATGCAAACAAATTAGTCTGGTGATTGTACAACATTGGTAGTTTAGATGGTTGACTCAATTCTTAAAGGCTGGGGTCAAGGTTATTACATATTGGCATAGCTATCGTCTCATTCGTGGTCTGGTTCTCAGTAGGTGCTCAGTGAATTTTGATAATTGAAGGAAAGCAAGCAAAAGCTCAAATTAATGGACTGATCTCAGGCTTAAACAACTGACTGGATATAATTCTACATTTTATGTCGTTATTGCTAGTGTCTGGAGAAATGGTAGCCCAGAAGAGAAGAGCATGCATGACGGGTTAGAGTCTTTGATGCTAAGGGTAGAATGGATGGAAGTTAGTGGGATGTGACAGAAAGAGAGAGAAACTTTCTTTTAACCATCTGAGTTTAAGTCAAATGAGAGAGTAATGAAGATGGGCAAATGGAACTCTAAAGTTATTTTTATTAAACCAGTTTGCTTATATGAATAGCAACGAGTTTTCAAATAGTCAAACTCAGAATTACCTAGTCTTTCCACTCACACTCAGAGTAAATAAATACAGAATCTCAAATTGCAGCTCTACCCTGCCAGAACTTGGGCAAAGAAGCATATCATATGCTCCCTGCAGGCAACTGACTCTATAACCAGTTTTTACCAAAAGATTTCCCAGTTGGAATTCAGTTCTCTTCTTCAAAGGAAAACTGAGTGAAGGAATGGATAAAGGCTATGGATTCTATGCTAATGAATGTCACTCCATGTGGAAATACAATGAAAGGGGTACAAAGGTTTCCCTAAGGATAAGCCCCAAATAATGGAAGACAGAATGATATTCTGGCCTATAGAACTTAGAGATAAAAATAGAGGTTCAAGTGATTTTCCTGTAGTGAACCGACTAGGACACAGAAATGTTTTACTATCAGTGAGAGGAAAGGAAGTCAGAGATCCCCTCTGGAATTGTTGATGACTCTGTGATCTGAACACTGTCTTTTGAAAAATTCTATATACCAATTATCGATGTCACAATACTATAGTGGTAACGCCACAAAACAAACAACCACAAAACTTCAGCAGTAATCGACAATAATTGTTCATTGTGCACATATCTGTAATTAAGTGGGGGGTCAGCTAAGGGGCTCTGCTAAACTTGGCTGTGCTTGCTCAGATACCTGGAGCTCAGCTGGCTGTTTGGCTGACATAGCCTGGCTTCGGCTGGGGTGACCAGAGAAACGTTGCATTTGTCATGTGCTATTTAAGTCTAGTAGGCTGACTCAGACTATCTTCTGGCAAAGGTAAAGACTTAAGAAAGAGTGTACTGGAACATGGAAGACCTCCTAATGTCTAGGTTCAAAACAGGAACACCTTCACTTCTGAATCATTCCATGGACAAAAGCAAGACACATGGCCGAATTCAGAATAAAGAGGTGGGGAAATATACCCTTTCCCCTTTTCAAAGGGACTGCATGGTCACAAGGCAAAGGGCATAGACATAGGAGGGGGTGGGGTGGGGGGGAGTATTGGGGCCATGAATACAGTCTACAACAATGTAGGTTTGAAGCAGTGACTGGATTTCTAAAATCTAAATAATGCCAGAAGAAAGATATACAAATAGCTAGACTACACCTGACTTTTCCTTACCCCTAACATTTATAACATATCCAGTGTACTCTCATCATTATCTCCTGGATAATCACTGATGTATGAGCAGAGCATCAGATATATTGTTTAGAAACAACTTTTTTTTAATTATAAAGAATTTGTCACCATATAGCCATTCACTATAAGATGTTGAAACTACTTCTTAGAACAATGGGAACTCAACATTCCTGGTGATGTCTAATGGAGAGGTGATCATACTCAAGGTCAGCTTATTTAGAAGAATATAAACCAAACCCAGTGAGTTAGGAAACTACCTACAGGTCCAAAAGAGGGGGTTGCCATTGAAACACAGGCTGTACAGGAGTGAGACACATTGTACGGTCTGGTTGACAGTCCCAGCAGAAGTTCAGTGGCTCAGCTGCAGGAAAGATAAGTTGTGTCCAAAGGGTTCAGATTCACATATGTGAAACCAGGGAACCAGAATATCTATGCCAAAAAGAAACTGAAGAATCTTCAACAGCAAGCATTGGTATCTCGGGTACCCCCAGACGTCAGCTCACATGTTATTAATCCCTTCACCTTCCAGGTGACCTGTTTCCTAAAAAGTCTCAACACAAACTTTTTAGTTAGATTTTACTTAGAGATACAGAAAAAGGGATGCTTGACAAGAATATTAACATAAGAAGATTCAATTTGTATGCTAAAATTAAAAATGCACTCATTGTAGGTGAGACAAGAATACAGAAAAGAATGTGAAGAGTTAATAAAAGGAGACCTGGGGAGGGGGTGGGGGGTTGGGGAGAGAGAAAAGGAAGGAAGGAAGGAGTATGGATTAAAAAGAACAAAGAAAGGGGCTTCCCTGGTGGCGCAGTGGTTGAGAGTCCGCCTGCCGATGTAGGGGACACGGGTTCGTGCCCCGGTCTGGGAGGATCCCACATGCCGCGGAGCGGCTGGGCCCGTGAGCCATGGCCGCTGAGCCCGCTGAGCCCGCTGAGCCCGCTGAGCCCGCTGAGCCTGCTGAGCCTGCGCGTCCCGAGCCTGTGCTTCGCAACGGGCGAGGCCACAACGGTGAGAAAGAACGAAGAAGAGCAAATAATAGGTAGAGGAGTCATATTAAACTAGGACATGAATTCCTTTCTTTACAAACATAAAAAGTAGGGTCATACATCAGCCTTCTTATTGCTTGAATTTTTCTTATTCATCATGATAGAGAGGAAAAATGATGGCAAAAGTTTTAGGAAAGTGGGTATCAGGGGAACTTAAGCCACCATTTGGTCTGAGACTGATTCAGAACTTGAGTGTGCATTTTACAGTACCAATACACTGTATATATATATATATATATATATATATATATATATATATATATACACTATATCCATATATATATCCATTGGGTCAATAAGTTTAATTCCAGTGAATGTGTTTTATATTAATGAGTGTGTAGAGCTAGTGTATAATGAAAATGTGTTATGCTCATGAGTATATATTTTGGATATGCATTGCAGTACCGTTTATGGCATCAATGGGTTAAATTACAACTTGCTTACTTGGTTTAAATGAAATCCAGCTAAAACTGTCAAAAGTCAGGGCCAAGCCATTTGAATAGATAAGTGATAAAAATAGACAAAAACTGCGGTTTTTCCATTGTATCAGCAATATTTACTCTGAAAACCTATTTAAATAATTTAACCATTGCTTATGTTGTAAGTAGAAAACAGCTAGGTTTATAATATATTTTAGGCCAGAGAATGCAATTGAAATTCTTTAATGATATCTGTCTAGTCTGCCCCATCCAATTCACTTTCATCTTAGAAAAAAATTACTTGGGTCAAAAGTCATTGGTTTAAGTCTCAAGGTATATTATGAAACACAGATTGATAAACTCAAAAGCCATTATCAAGTTTCTGATAAAGGCTTTTGTGACAGAAATTCTAATTTGGTAGTCAGAGTTATTAATGAATATTGTGGAGATTTAGGATCTCGCTGCTACACTTGCACTGCTGATTCAGTAGAAATACGTTACAACCCAGTTATTCTGGTAAGCTGCCCGCATTCTTTCTCTATAGCGTTACTTTGGCTTAGTTCTACCTAGAGAAATTATTCTTGAATGCAGCTCCCCAAGAACGTCAATGTACTTTCTCTTTCATGTATTTTCTTGGAAATGCAGCCTGTTGAAAGAAACAATAACTTAAACTTATTTCACATAAAATCTATAAAGCACCCATCACTTTGAAGATTGTTATGGGTTTTATATTTCACTTTAGTAAATCATGTCCTTCCAGTAAGTTTGATACTATTTGCAAATTAATCCTAGACCTATAAAATACAAGTAGACGTTAACAGGACCTTAAACAGAATCAATTTTCTCTTCAATAGATGTGTAGATCAATTGTGATGATAGATGTAGCCTGCCATTTTTTTTTTTTTTTTTTTTTTTGCGGCACGCGGGCCTCTCGCTGTTGTGGCCTCTCCCGTTGCGGAGCACAGGCTCCGGACGCGCAGGCTCAGCGGCCATGGCTCACGGGCCCAGCCACTCCGCGGCATGTGGGATCTTCCCAGACCGGGGCACGAACCAGTGTCCCCTGCAACGGCAGGCGGACTCTCAACCATTGCACCACCAGGGAAGCCCCGGTGATATGTCTTTTTACTCCCAATGTCCTTCACAGAGCCCTATCATGGAGGATGTTTAAAGTGTTTCTTGTTAATATCGTCTCCTTCTCTTCTGTGAAGTTTAGTTGCTCTATGCTTTATATCACAACATTATTATGGAAAATTGAATTTTTGGAAAAAATCTGCTGAAAATCATATGATACGTTATAAAGCCAAACAGAAATTTTCTCAGGACTTGAGGTCATTGTGGAATGTTAGTGCCACTGTATTTCTTCATTAGAACAAATTATTGAGAAGTGGCTGAATTGCCATAACTTGAGTTTCTTCTCTCTATGATTTCCTGAACTGACATTTTAAATATGAACCTTTTTTTTTTTTTTTGCAGGACTGCATCTATTTGGCTAGTCCTATGGTGAGATTTGATAAGTGCTAGAAAATCTATCCTGTTTCCAAATACTTTCATCACAGCACTCAAAATGACTATCATGAAAAGTTCTGTCTTTGAGGTTAAAACCTTCACTCCAAAATTTGTTTTGAGATGTAAGTACCCTAAAAAAGAAGTTTATTTATCTTTTATCTGTCCTTAATACAATTATAACTTGTCAAATAAATATAGAATAGAATATAACAAGCAAACCTTTTTGAATAATCAGTTTATTGATGAAAAATTTGCATAAAATTATTTCACTCACTTTATTATATAGTTTGATGAGGTTTTTAAAATGCATAACTGTGTAATAATCACTTATAGAACTTTTCCCTGAACTGTGTCTTTGTATGTGATTCTTTGCGTGAGAGCCATTTTCCTGGCTTCTCTTTATTTCTTTTCATCACTGGTGTTCAGTAAATTGATTATAATGTGTCATGGTGTGGTTTCACTTGTATTTATTCAGCTTCAGTGCTATTTTTGAATGTGACAATTTTTCAAATTTGAAATATTTTTATTATTCTTTCTTCAGATATCCCTTCCCCCTCAGACTCCAACTTCCTTCATATAAGACAGCTTGATATTATCTCACAGCTCCCTGATAAACCAATCCCTGTTTTCATTCTTTTCTTGCTTTGTTCTTTATTTTGGATACTTTCTATTTGTATGCCTTCAAGTCCACTATGTTTTCTTCTGCAATTTCTAATCTGAAATTAATTACATCTAATGTATTTTTCATTCAGATATTATATTTTTAATCTTTAGAAGTTCTAAAGATTTCACTTTTATATCTTCCATTTCTTATGTTTTCTTAACATCTTTAAATCTGTTTTTAAGGTTTATATTAGATGCTTAAGGCATTTCTGTCTGATCACACCATCATTTCTGTCAGATCTGGTTCTGCTTCTATTGATTTCTTTTCTACTGGCACTGAGGCATATAGTCCTGCTCTTTTACACGCTGGTTATTTTTTATTAGATGCAAGAAATTGTGAATTGTGAGGTTTTGAGTGGTGATTCTTTTCTTTCAATAGTTTTGAACTATTTTCTGGCCTAGAATAGATTTGATACTTTCAAGGTATGCTTTTCAACTTTTCTATTGAAGTTTAAAAAAAAGCCTTTATGCTTCCGAAGACTCTACCCAGTACTGCACATATCATGAAGTTTATTACCCCTGCCTGGTGGGAACACACATTCTTCCAAGCCATAGCTCCAGAGAATTTCCAGCTTACTACTTTCAGTTGGTGTTTTCCTTGGCTTCATGAAATTTTACTTCATGCTTTATAAATTTCTATTCAATCAAAGACTCAAGAAGACACTTTTGCAGACCTCCAAAACTCTGTGTGTGTATGTGTGGGACCCCTTTTTTTTTGGATATTCTGCCCTATGCATTTTAGCCAATTTCCTCTCTCAGCTCTGATCTCAGTCATCAATGCAGCTAGATGCTAAACCCTGCTTGAATTCCTCCTGGATGCACTGTAATCTCCTAACTTCCCCCCTCCCCCACAGTGTAAATTGGGGAAATGTTAGGGTTCACCTCATTTATTTTCTAACCTCAGAGATCAGAGTTGTGCACTACCTCTTGTTCAGTGTGTGAAATTGTTTGTCTTTTGTCCAATTTTATAAATGTATTTGGCAGAAAGGTAATTCCCATAGGAGTTAATCTTTCATGAATAGTAGTGGAATTTCAGGTGAGTCTTGATGAAAGTGAAGGAAAAAACTTCTCAATGAAGGAACTTGATCCTAAGAGATTAAACTGAGTAGAGAATTGAAACAAAGAATTCTGGGAAACCATAGTATAACAATAAAAGGCACTTATGGATGAAAGAAACAGAGAAAAATTTTACTAACTGCCCAGTTTTTCTTATAAGAATATTCTATTTTAGTTACGTCCATCTCCACAGAAAATCCTACGAAGCATTCAGTAAAGCTCCATAAGAAATCATTATCCTCTTTCCAATTTCTGAACTTCTGCAGGGCAGGGAGTCTAGGGTTGATCTTAAGAAAACCTGAGATTGGGTTCTAGTCTTTTCTTCCACTCCTTTCCTGCTGCTGCAGTCTCAGCGGCCATGGCTCACGGGCCCAGCCGCTCTGAGGTATGTGGGGGTTCTTCCCGCACCGGGGCACAAACCCGTGTCTTCTATATTGGCAGGCAGACTCTCAACCACTGCACCACCAGGGAAGCCCAACTACTGCTGCTTTTTTTTGAGCTATGTTTTTCACCCAGTTTGCTGTATCATCTCTTTGTTGTCCTGTTGTCTCTAGCTGCAGTCAAGATGTACAACAGCCTGCCAAGGTATATTACTACTAAGCTTCCGATTACCACACTTAAACCTATTTATTCTCTAAGAATACGCTATATTTATATTATACTTTTGCAAATGGCTCTTCTACACATATTTGAAAAAGCAAAATAGATATTATTTTTATAGCTTCAAATACCACCCATATATTAAAATTCCCAAAGCAATACGTGTATCCAAGATTTCCCTCCTAAATTTCAATCCCATATATCCAACAATTTTCTGGACACTTCCACTTAGACAAATTTAATATGTGCTCAAGTGAATTCATCACCTTTCTTTGCCAGATGTACTGTTGAAGGCAACTGCCTTTGAGGATCAAGACTAGAAAATAAGGACAGGAAGGGCAGGAGATTGATGGATCTCATTACAAACATTTTAATACATTTTTAAAAACTATATGTCGATTACTTTTATAGAATTTTTTAAAAGTTAGAAATAAAAAATGAAATCTTATCTCCTGTCTTGAAAAGCAAGCACATCTCAAGTGAAATTAGCATCTTGACCCTAAGAAGAAAGAGAAAGTACTCTGTAAATTGTTGAACCCCAAACACAAGACAGCACAGAGGGAGGGGATATTTTCTCCTGCACTTCATGCCTGCTCTTTCTCCTTCCATAATAGTGTAGCATCAAATAAATCTGCTGGTTGTTTTTTTATTTAAATGATAAACTAAGTTTCACAGTGAGGAGACAAATCTTACTATTTTTTACATAGTCTATTTAGTAATAAACTTGGACAAAAAAGAAAATGTTCTAGATTCTTCAGTAATAAATCATACAGCATGATTCCTAATGAATGATGGGCAATGATGAAAACATTTCCTAATGTATGATGAGGTTGATTGTTTTCTCTCCTTTCGGTTATATAATTAAATTTAAAACATCCCTGCAAGGTGACGGGAATTATACTTTTAATTTTTTAATCTAATGTTGAGCATATTCAATTAAGGCTGTCAACATAGCAGAGCTGATTTGGTACCTGATATTTGGAGACCTGTGATTACAGCCCTCAAAGAAAAATTATGCTCTGGTTTGAGAAGAAGATTTGTATTAGAGACACAAGGGAAAGGTTGAAGATTAAGTTGAGGAACTTAACTGTTCACTCTCAATTTACCTGCTTCCAAAGACCCAAATTAAGCAACTAAGTATATTTTAAACCACATGTGATAATTGATTCTGTTTAGTTTAAATGGAACAACATTTCCACTATCTGATTTATGACTTCACTTTGAGATATTTCTGGTGTTATATTGCTTCAAATAGTCTAAGAAGAATGGATAGATCATCCTGAACCATTTTCTCCCTGTAATTCTAAGTTATAGCAAATGGTACATCTTAGTGGTCAGACCTTATGACTTGATTTAGTGATACCGTGCCTTCTCCTTTAACTAGTTTTTTACAAGCTCACATACTTGTAGTCACTCTACTTCTGCCCCTGAGACTTGACTTCCACATAGTGAATGCTTCTGAACTAGTTATATTTTCTTAAAGTTTATTCTTACCAATATATATTCTTTTATCTTTATTCCTCTGAAGCCAATACAAGCAAATCAGTGTAAATGGACCCAAACATTTGCCATCTTCTTTTAAAAGGGCCTGGCTTATTAAGACAAAGGTTTTATGCTGCACTTTGTAGTTTCCATTGGTACATTCCTGTTTTTACAGTGGATTATAATGAAAACCAACCATATGTTTGATATTTATCTATTACATTTGAGAGTACAGACAAGTTATTTTGTTTTATTTCAGCCTACAAATAAATGACAGTAGAAATTCATTTTCAGGATTCTAAAGATTAGAAGAAGACAAATACTGGATTTTTTAAAAAATATCTTTAACAAATTATCATCTATTTAAAAAATCACCATGGCATTGTAATAAATGAAGAATTAATTATAAAAATACAGAACTGAAATGTTTGCTATAGGGAGCTGGAAGGGTAGATGAGGAACAAGGTGGGTGTAGAGAGGGGTAGGAGCAAGGCTTGCTTTTATGTCATTGTGATTTGTGAACCCTATGATGCAGTACCTATTTTAAATAAAAAGAACGCCTTGTGGTGGTGGCTTTATCCATCGCCAAAAGGGCTAAAGAGGCATAGTATAAGTGTTCACTCAGTGGCCCAATCTGTGTGACTCAGGCAGGGTGTTGTCTATTTTAATGATGATTGAGAGTGTTGTACAAATTGCACAGATTTCATGAAACAAAGATAATTTACTACAGAACAGGAGATTCTCCAGATGCACAGGCTGAGGAAATATTTGAAAAGGAAAGACATAACAAGAGGAAGAAGATGACTCTGATGGATGTTTTCAAAAGAGCTGTCACATCACAGCTCTCCTTTGGTTTCTGCAGATGCTGTTAGAACTAATCCTGATGATGAGTGATTTTACTTCACATTATCTGCAGATCAACAAGGATTCTCTGGTAAATTAAGTTTCTTTCTTTCTTTCTCTCTTTCTTTCTTTCTTTCTTTTCTTTCTTTCTTTCTTTTTTCATTTTCATTGAGCAGAATGCCTTTTGCCATTTTTGAGGGAAAAGAAATAATACTGCAAATTCAGCTCTACAGTAAAGGATTTTCAATGCAATTATTTTTTGCTTTTGGCTTATTAAATATTTAGGATTTATTTTTGCTCCATTTTTAGTTAAAGCCTGATATTTTAAGATATGTAAAATGATAGACATTTAATATATTCTTCAATTGACTTTCATGATATATTTTTAGATAATTTTAGATAATATATTTTTAGATATATTTTTAGATAAATTTGGAACAATAATATTCATAAACTTTTAGACTACTTATCATATATCTATATTATGTAAATGTATTAAATGCCACAATATCTTCTTTATTTTTGTGTCCGTCAGAATTTAAGCCATCAAATCATAGAAATATTAAACTACAGCAGCAATATTAATCCTAAACACTCAGATAAGTATTGATTTAATGCAACGTAGCACCCTGACAAAATATATTAAATTTTAGTTTAGATTTATCCAGAACATTAGAGAACACCAAGTTGGAAATCACTCATTTTTCAAATAAGGAAATTTAGTTTGATAAAAATCTAGTAATTTTCTCAACATCACAGAACTAACCAGTAGACTGAGCAGCAGAATGAGGTAAATTTAATATTATTTATGTAAATTACTTAAATATTTTGGAACCAATATTTTTAACATGGTAGACTAAATATAAGTACAATACCTTAGATTGTCCTTACCCTTCATTCACGTTTAAATCATGTCATTTGGTGCCAGACTGGAGTAATGAACTCTACATTTGTTGAAGTGTTTGCTATTGTTTCTGGCAATGAATTGCAAGGAGGACATGAGTGGGCAAGGCCAAACTCTACTTCAGAAATTTTCAAATTATAATGAACAATTTTTCATTCTTTCTCAGAATGTACACAGCATTCATGCGAATTTGTGGACTAACCAGATTCTTTACAAAGAAGGTTTTCAAAATATGTAACTAGAGGTAAGATTGCCAAATAATTCTAAATGAGGCATTAACAGTATTCTTTTAGGTCTAAAAAATCTTTGTGTTTCAGTTTTAATTTTTCCTCATGCTAATTAGATGAGATTTTAGAAACAACCCTACTATGTTCTATTTCTCATTTAATTGACACATCAGATCTTTATTCATGCTTTCATGAGGCAAAGAATGGCCATTACAGCTATTACAATGATGCCTCACTGCTGGGGTCCATGCCACAGGGCCAGTAGACATAAATCAGTTTATGAGTCATAATATGCTTGTGGTAAGTAAACTCCTCTTCAACTGTGTCCCATATGTACCTTGTTCTGTGTCAGGAAAAACCTATCAAGAAAAACTTCCACAAAGCAAATGTCATCCACATTATAAGGCTAACCTGACTGGAACATACACATTTTTATCCTGAGGAAATAGCTTTCCACAATATGAATGATTGTCATGATAAAATTCCCATTATTATGGGCCACACCCTTGCACTAATGAGTGTACTACTGGATTTAGAAATATTAATAAATTGATAGATTTAATGTCTCCAAAAAATGTATTCCTACATAGAACTTTACTGTCAAAGTATGTGTTTGAGTACATAATCCAAGTATAAGTAAAGTTATTGTGAGTTTCTCTCAGAATCAGAACTTTCTAATTAATACACTGAACTTATCTCAATGCAGCTAAGAAATAAAAAAAAAATTCCCAATCAAAAATCTGAAATATATATCTTCACTATGTTTGAAGAAAGAACAGTGGTATAATTTGATAGTCTTAGGCAGAGACAATTTTTTATTGGAATATACAATTTGGGGAATTTTATAACAATAATTCTTTTTAAAAAACAGATTGCTCGGTTATAACACTGTTCCTTTAAAAAAAATTACACACACACACACATATACATGCATTCATTTTCAAATAGTTCCACATATCTCCACACAATGAGACCTGTTTTGATGTAAAATTATTAAGGATCTAACTTCTAAAGAGACTTAGAATTTTTAAATTGCAAAAGTCTGAATCTTGTAGGGTAAATCAGACTTGGCAGATGGGTGGAAAGGGAAGAACAACACACAAAGCCAAAAGAAATGCCTGGAATGTAATCGACATTTGGACTTTGTGCAAACACGTAGGGTGATGCCTGGAGAGGAGACTACAGAAGGAGAGAGTATAATAACACATCAAATTTTGGTGTTTTAAATTAAAAAAGCAATTTTATAACAATGTGAAATCATCGTGAATTTAGTTTACAGTTTGGTTAAGAAAGTTCACTGTAAGTGTTCTCAGATATTTCTCTTGCTCTTATCACCTTAAGTAGTCCTTTGCCCAGAATGGGTTGTGTTTATAAGTCATGAGATGCTTCTTCCATGACTTTAGTGGCCTCTAAACTCATGTGAAATTTATATGTTTAAGTCTTGTCCAAAATGAATCACATCTGTTTTTTTAGAAACTGTGGCCAATTTAAAATATTCAATACAAAATGAGAACTAAAAATGCTTTAGCTGGCTTACTGATGCAGAAGAGAAAGATATGAAAGGATATATAATTTGACATTATGGACATTATCCCATTATTTCTGCAGTTTTAATATAGGAAAAAAGTACTAAAACTGAAATTTGAATACATGTCACCAAGTGGCAGAGCTGTTTCAATCATAACTGAAGTGGAGAAAAACATTTTTTCTCTCTTATAACAAAAATGAAATTCTTCATTCTAACAAGCAAAGTTTTCAGAGACCTGATATTATGGAAACTGTCCTTAATTGTAAGAAAGCTTATTATACAAATAGGATTGTAATAAATCAGGCAAAGTCAAACAACCTTGAAAAGCTAGGATATTTACCTGAGTATTTTGCTTTTTTTCCCTTCTGTTTATTCCATATAATTCTTTGGAACATCTTTGTTACTTCCTGATTCTTTCTTTTTCATAGTGTTTCATTGTACAGGAATTGAAGACTGAAGAAAAAATTGGATAGGATAGTCTGTGTTAAGAAATATATGCCAACATATATAAAGGATAAGAAACAATAGATATTTATTTCTTATACCTTTAGTAGTTGAAATAAGGGGCTACTTTTCAGCTGGCAGCTCTCCTCTTGTGATAGTTCAAGGAGCCACACTCTTTTCATCTCATGACTGCCAATCCAGAGGCCACCCAAACAAAACCTGATGTAATGACAAGGAGGAAGAAAATGATTGCACTTGGAAATTAGAACTAAGTGGAGGTCTTGGGTTGTGATTTGAGGAGTGGATGGTATTTCAACAGAAAGGGATGCAGGGAAATGGCACCCCAGAAATCACTGTGAACCAAGGAAAAAAGAAAAGCATGTTCTGGAAAAGATGAATGTCCTGGGTTGACAGTAATACAGAGTTCATGAAGGAGAAAAAAATGAGGGTCAAGTCTAGGAAAAGTTGTAAGTGTCAGGTCATGGATGACCTTGATGTTCTGCCAAGCTTTTGTTACTTACACACACACACACACACACACACACACACACACACACACACTACTGGGAGGAAAATAACTTGATGGTAGCTTGAGGAAAAGAGAGGTGGGAGAGAAACCAGTTAAATCACTACTGTGAAATCCAGGAACTTATTAAGTTCCTGAATAAGGCATTGGCTAAGGCATTGGCTACAGAAAGGGAAATGGGTGGTTTTATTTGAGAAAAAAATTGAGATTTAGAAATACCAGGTCATAATAGCCAAATTGTTGTTTTCGGGAATAAATGAAGAGAGAGGAAATTGAGGAAGTGGCTTCTGGTTGACTAACTTGAGGGTAGTGGCGCTGCATAAACCATGGTGGAAAACAAAGACCGTGGGGCTGATTGAGGGAAAGAAGACGATAGGCACAGTTTGAGATATTTTAGCTTTGCTGTATGAGCAAGACACGTCTTTTACACTCAGAGAAGCAGAGGAGGGTGTAAGTCTGAAACTTAAGTGGGAGCCAGGGTTTGAGACATAGGTCTCCTGGGGACTATTTGGGAAGTGTGAGTAAAATCAGTTAGGAAAGGACTGTCAAATAGGACATCAATCAATTTTAAATCACCTAGGAAAGCAGTTCCACTGAGCAATCATGACCTTCTCATACCAGATGTAATTTTTTTATTTAACTCAGTGAGAGTTGAGAAAAAAGAAACATCAGCAGACTTGTTAGAGTGAGGTTTTTAAAATATGCCCTGATATAATTTCGGGGACAAGATTAAAGTAGGGTCTTATTTTCTTTTTTATGTATTCATTTTTCTTTTTAAATAATGAAAAGTGGATCACTGTCAATAGTTTCACTTAAATATTGAAGAACAATTTGGACCCTTCATGAATAAAATGCTAATGAATCATAACAGGGTCACATGTCCATTACTGAAATGATCACAGGCAGGGGGAATAGGATTACCCCTTGGACCATCATTCTCTTCCTGGGGAAAGAGTGGAGTTCACCTCATCAAGATACCTAGCTGTGTGTGTGTTGGGGGTGGGATAGTATTTACCTGAAAAATCAGGGTGCTCTTGGGGAAAAAAAAGAAGAGTGGATATTGGGAAGGCAAATGTAGTGTTAATTATATCATGATTATCTGGTTAAGTGAATAAATAACAATAACAAGTTTGCATTTCAACCCTTATTATTGAATATTCTAAAATGTATTAGTTCTTACTCGAGTGAATAGACTTTATAGAAGATTTTTGTTCCCAGGGTTACCATTTTGGATTGGCAAGAATCATCATTACAAAAAAATACACATATAAAAAGTGTAGAGAATTGAACTGAATACATCAGGTATATATTGGATTTTAATGAATTTTTACTATGTATTTAAATATTTTAATGAAATTTTATGATATATTTATAATATTTTAAGAATATAAGTCCACAAGGGAGGAATGTGGTTTGTTGTGCTCACTGGCGAATGTCCAATGTCTAAAACAATACCCTACACACAGTAGGCTCTCAATAAATATCTGTGGGATGAATAAATGGGGAAAATATTTATATCACCTTAGTTGTATTTTTTATCTTTCTCTGAAAAAAGAAAATTCTCTCCAAATATTTTATATTTGATTATTTGGTATTTAATTGGCTCTGATTCTGCTCTTCTTTTTTGCAATGTTCTTTCTAAATTTAACTATATGTGACCTTCTAATTTGCCCTTCAACTTCAGTTCTGGGTTTAGTCATATTGGCTGTTTTCTCTTCTTGGCTTTCAAATATCCTGGTACAGTTTGTTTTGAATGGGTAGAACCATATTCTTTTTGATAGCCAACTTCCTTGAACTACACTTCCTAAGAGAAGCCCAAGGATTCATTGTACTAGTTTTCAAGCTTGATACAATTAGCTTCCTAAAGTTAATCTTCTTAATCTTGCTGACATTTCCATTCCCTTCCCTTAGGGAAAGGAATTCAATTTCATCTACTTGTGATTGTTTCCTCAAGGTTCCCTTCTACTATTAGAAACCCATCTAATTTTTTCCCTGTGAGTAAGTATCAGATCTGATGTCTGCCTTGGGAAATGTTACCTTTGTCAACAAAGACCATGCTGTGAGATTTCATTGCTTCTGAACTTCTTGGTCATCAGTGTTCTCATTTTGATGTGTGCCTGTCAACACTTATCTTTATTTAAAATTTCTTTAAGTTGACTAAAAACCTTATTAAACTGTTGTTTCTTAGTTTAGTGATTTACATGATTTATATTAGATTTAGAATATAGTTATTTCGTGTGTTCTTACCATATTAACTTTAATCCAATTATCATCCCAAATAATCTCATTACTATATTTTTATTCTGGATTTATGAAGGCATTAATTTCACAAATAATAATGTAATTCTCTCCCTTTCCTAAGCCCGTCCTCCAGTTCCAAGTACTATCCTACTAGCTGTCAGGAATTTTAATAGTATCTCAACTCCAAATACTCTTGATTAATTCTATCATTCAAAAGTTACATCAGAGCATTTTGCATAATTGTATGATTATTTCCTCACAATGGAATGTGATATAATAAAGACATATTTTAAATGTTGTGTGATAGTCATTGAAGCACATAAATGTCACTGTTCACAGTGAACATTACATAAAAAGAAATATGCCAAAGACAGTGAACAAATAATGATACAAAATCTTCAATTTATTTGTATTAGAAAGAAAAAAATAAGTGATTAAAGATTTGATGCAAGCCTAGGGAGGAGTTAAATGAATGGCTACATCTGTTTAATGGATTAAACAAGAAACTATTAGATGACTAAACAAGATAAGAAAATAATCATTTTATAAAAACTTAAAAGCACCTCACATGATTTTTCATTAATTCTTTATATTTTTTCAGCTAGTATATTTTGAGTGATACTATGTTTGAGTTCAGAGAACACAGAGATAAATAACATGTAGTCCTTGCCAAGAAGGAGATGTCTTGGAATGAGAGAGAGTTATATTAAAAGGCTTTGTTTTCTCTCTTTTATTTCATGTCTATGATAAAAATCATAATGAGTACAATGAGAATGCAAAGAAATTTTGGTAGAGGAGTCAGTTATCCTTAGGAATATAAGGAAATGATTCAGGGGTAAGAATATCTATTTGTACATATAAGTCACCTCGAGTAAGATTATGCTGACTGCACAAAGGCCAGGGTACTCCATTGCTGTATAGCACATCTCAAGCTTAGAGCGTGAGAGTAGAGGGTTAGAGAGATAACCTCAGGCTACCCTGTGAATATTTTCATTGGAAGTTGAGTCTCTGAAGCACAGAAACCGTTGGTTCTTTATATAGGGATACCCATGCAAATCACTAGGGCATAGGATTGGAGGATGATTAGCATCTTATTGGGTCTTCAGACTATGAGAGGGTGAAAGAGAGATTTAAGGTGAGACGTTTGGGGTTAGAAAGCCACTGGGTTGATACCTCTGCCAGCTTGAAGGGACAGAGATTATAGCATGGATTTAGCATGTGGGAAACAGTCAAATGATAATTTCCTTTGGGGATAATTTCTCTGTGTATCATGCTCATCAAGATACTTCCCCATCTATCCCAGTATGTCCTAAATGGGTGTTTTCAAGTTAACTTCAATGGAATTTTCTACTTGTTTTTAACAGTGCATATTAAATTCCTTAAAGAAGAATTATGATAACTCTTATTTGCTCTGGTAATTTTTTAAAAAGTATGTGTTTGACTTTCATGGAAGGTCACAAGGAGAAACCATCTTATGATATCCATACTCACATGAACACACTTTAGTACTTCCCAAGTTAAAAATGAATTATAGGTGCTCCTAGACTCCATATTTTGTCTATTTTAGTTATTTTCCCATCTCTCTCTAAGCCTGTTCAAAGCAAACCTTCTCAAAAGCGTTATCAATGCTTGCTGTCTCTCCTTTCTCAGCAACTATTCACTCTTCAATCTATACCAATCTGGCTTCATTCCCAAACATGACCCTTAAGATGTCATTTAACCTACTTTTGCCAAGGTCGCTTACAATCTTCAGGATGCCTACTCCAAGGAGCATGTCTATGTCCTCATCTCACTAGACTCCCCCAGCAGGATTTGACAAGGTTTGCCATCCCTTTCTTCCTGAAACACTTTTTTTTTTTTTCTTTTTTTTTTTTGCGGTACACAGGCTTCTCACTGCTGTGGCCTCTCCCGTTGCGGAGCACAGGCTCCGGACGCGCAGGCTCAGCAGCCATGGCTCCCGGGCCCAGCCGCTCCGTGGCATGTGGGATCTTCCCGGACCGGGGCACAAACCCGTGTTCCCTGCATCAGCAGGCGGACTCTCAACCACTGCGCCACCAGGGAAGCCCCTGAAACACTTTTTCTTCTTGGCTTTATTGACATCACGCTGGTCGTAACACCCATCTTAATCAATGGGGTGGTAGATTTATATTCTTCTTTTTCCCATGGTTCTAATTTTCTTTTTCTACTTCTGTTTATAGCTAAGCCTTGTTTGTGAAGTATCTTAAATCCTTGTGGGAAAAGGAATGTATATAATTAAAATAAAAATTAAATATGTAAGTAATAATATTGGCTATCTTATAGTTAAAGGATGCCATAAAGGAATTAAAAGAACTCATAACCATGGACATAGTCAAGTAAAAGTTGCATGTCTAAGTATGTTATCTAAAAAGATATGGACTGTCAACGTTGTCAAATAAAGAACATTTGTGTTTATGTACACACTACTTAAAGATACACATAATTCTTACAAAATAAGAAACTAGAGCTATGAGGGCAACAATAAAAATAAAGCTGGAGAAAGCCTAAGAGACTATATAGTGTTGAATTCTCGCTCAAGTAAAATGAGTCAATTTTCTTAGGGAAAGGCCCTCATTAACCTTGAGATCCAGTAGCAGCTGCTGTAAAACATTCCTAATCAGAATACATAGAACAGCTTATCACTATGGGCCTGTGATGTAATCACAGAAACCCTGGATGTGAGCCAGAGCAGGTGGATTAAAAATTATGGTGTTGCACCTTAGCTGTCCAGGGGATGATTAGGTTAGACCTTCACAGGCAAAGGAAACACTGCACTTACAGAGTTATTCGAATAAATGTCTTGCTTTTGAATACATTTCACAGGGAGATTATAATATAAACCAAATAGCAAGTGATTGAGAATTGGCAAGTGGAAAATTTTACCTATAAATATATCTAAGTAAAGGTGAATTCTACTGATTTTCTAAAAGAGTAGAACTGCAGTGCTGAAAGCTTTTATTGTGGCATTTTATTCTTTCTGAGAAGATTACAGTTGTTGCTGCAGTCAATGGTGAGATCCAGATCATAGTGGTGGGACATCAGAGGCATTTGAGACCCTTATTATGGTGGTTATTTTAAAATAATGTTCATAAATTGTGAAATGTCAAATAAATCAAATACACACAAAAATGGAATTTGGTTATTACAGTGGATAGCCTATATGGCAAAATATTTTGCAGCCACTT
Source organism: Monodon monoceros (assembly GCF_005190385.1). Classification (NCBI taxonomy): domain Eukaryota; kingdom Metazoa; phylum Chordata; class Mammalia; order Artiodactyla; family Monodontidae; genus Monodon; species Monodon monoceros. Next base: position 26,903,648 of record NW_021703767.1, on the reverse strand, counting down.
AAATATATTTTAGGAGAATATTTAATGCTTTAGGAAATTGCTTTAGGAAAACAATATTTAATGCTTTAGGAAAGATATTTACAGGGCTTCCCTGGTGGCGCAGTGGTTGAGAATCCGCCTGCCGATGCAGGGGACACAGGTTCGTGCCCCGGTCCGGGAAGATCCCACATGCTGCGGAGCAGCTGGGCCTGTGAGACATGGCCGCTGAGCCTGCATGTACGGAGCCTGTGCTCCGCAATGGGAGAGGCCAGAACAGCGAGAGGCCTGCATACCACAAAAAAAAAAAAAAAAAGGTTTTTACAGGTCTTAATCACTTGTGTATACACACAAAATAACTTGAAAATATATACTAACATATCAACAGTGGTTATTTGTGGATAGTAGGATTATGGATTATCTTCATTTTCTCTTTTGTGCTTTACCATATTTTCTAAATGTTTTACAAAGAGCATGTAACATGTTAGTAACAAAAATGTCAATGCAAAAAAAAAGAAAAAAATTCTTTGTAGAATTTCTTCTATTTCTCACTGTCTGAAGTCTCTCCAGGTTTAGTAACCTATGGATTCACTGTAAAATCTTTTTCTCAACCAAATATTCAATGTATGCCTGAAAGGCCTGTTACAAATTTGACTGTCTTTGACTTGGTGATATAGCCTCAGCTCAACCCTCTCCATCTCTCATTGATGGCCCTACAAAGCAACACTGTGTGCTTGGAGACCATCAGAAGTTTCAGTGCAGATTGAGCATATTCACTTACTTAATTGAATTATTTCTCCTTGACACAGCCAGTAGAAACAGAAGAGCCAGGAATAAAAAAAGAGTGTTGAGAAGAATTAAGCAATCATTCAGCACATTTCGTATGAAAAAACAGAAGAATGATTTATTTCCTGAGAAAGGAGCAGCACCCAGTACTAGAAGACTGTAAAGGAAACTTTGTGATTACAGATACTCCGTAATCACTCAACAAGATCCGGAACCTGTTGTCACCTGTCATATGTCCAAAGCATATGCTATCCTCTTTGTTTCCATTTCTGCTTCTTTTTTCAAAAGGGTCTCACATAAGAAAGAACTGAGCATCGAGAACATACACAGTTTACCTCAACAGTTTATATTTAAGGTGTGAAAAATAGTAGAAAACCAAGCAGGTAGCCATGGTTAAGAGAGTGAGAACAACTGGTTTGGGAAGCAGACAACTTACATCACAGCTGAAAGCAACAAAATGCCAGTTGTAACCTGCTGAGAAAATAACAATGGCAGAAAAGAAAAAAGCAAAACAAAACAAAAAAAAAGAATCTGGCTGTGTTAGTTAGAAATAGAGCAGCTTTTCTTGAGCAGAATTTATACTGATGGTGAACTTAAGGAAAAGAATTAGTATACGTGCCAGACTGAAAATATAACTCAAAATAATATCTTCTGGGTTCCCCTGGTGGTGCAGTGGTTGAGAGTCCACCTGCCGATGCAGGGGACACGGGTTCGTGCCTCAGTCCAGGAAGATTCCACATGCTGCAGAGCAGCTAGGCCTGTGAGCCATGACTGCTGGGCCTGTGCGTCCGGAGCCTGTGCTCTGCAACAGGAGAGGCCACAGCAGTGAGATGCCCACGTACGAAAAAAAAAAAAACTATATATATATATATATATATATATATATATATAAAATCTTCAATAACTGATAAATAGAAAATAGTCCTTATTTCACACATGAACTTTTTCTTCTGCCACACTGTACTAATTTTACAGAAAGTTAATCATCAGTAAATCGCCATTGCATATGTTAGAAATTTTGAAAAGTCTCAAGAAGCAATACTTTATCTTGATAGTATTATCATATGCTCAAACTTTACTTCTTTATGGAAACCTTAAAAACTATGTACCTTTGACAAGGATGCCCCTTCCAGTCAGGTATTAATTCATTTAGTCAACAAATATTTTTGTACACTTACAAGGTAATGGATATCATAATTGGCTCTGAAGACAAAGATGAAAAAATGGAAGTTTTTGTTATGAACCTCAGAGTGGAAGAGGAGATCATGAAGTAAAAGATAATATTATGTTACCATATGTAAATACAAGGGTCAGAAAGAGGCGGTGGATTGTAGTGGCTAAGCACATTGATTCAGAAGCCATTCTCCTGTGGTCAGGCCCTTTTTTTATCACCCACTTCCAATTTGGGTACCTCTGGACTTAAACCACTTTTTGGTTTCCTCACCTATAAAATAGGAATAAAAATAATGCATCTGCCTATTATAATCTATATGAGGCTTAAATGAATAAATATGATTCACGTATATGTAAACCAAGATATGTAAAGAACAGTATCTGATATGGATTAAGCATTATGTGTATATTAGTCAATGCTATAAAACAGAACAAAACAAACCAAAAAAGAACAAAGTAGTAGTGGATGAAGAAAGGAGAGAATGCTTTTGGGAAGAATTTGTCAGGAAAAGATTAACACAGGAAGACTTTAAAGATGATTGGGAGGAAGGAGCTTCAAGATGGCGGAAGAGTAAGATGCGGAGATCACCTTCCTCTCCACAAATACATCAGAAATACATCTACATGTGGAATAGCTCCTACAGAACACCTACTGAATGCTGGCAGAAGACCTCAGACCTCCCAAAAGGCAAGAAACTCCCCACGTACCTGGGTAGGGCAAAAGAAAAAAGAAAAAACAGAAACAAAAGAATAGGGATGGGACCTGCACCCCTGGGAGGGACCTGTGAAGGAGGAAAGGTTTCCACACACTAGGAAGCCCTTTCACTGAAGGAGACGGGGGTGGCGGGGGGGAAGCTTCGGAGCCATGGAGGACAGCACAGCAACAAGGGTGTGGAGGGCAAAGAGGAGAGATTCCTGCACAGAGAATCGGTGCTGAACAGCCTGAGAGGCTTGTCTGCTCACCTGCCAGGGTGGGCAGGGGCTGGGAGCTGAGGCTCGGGACTTGGAGGTCAGATCCCAGGGAGAGGACTGGGGTTGGCTGCGTGAACACAGCCTGAAGGGGCTAGTGTGCCACAGCTAGCCGGGAGAGAGTCTGGGAAAAAGTCTGGAACTGCCTAGGAGGCAAGAGACCATTGTTTCGTGGTGCACGAGGAGAGGGGATTCAGAGCACTGCCTAAACGAGTTCCAGAGACTGGCACAAGCCGTGGCTATCAGCGTGGACCTCAGAGATGGGCATGGGATGCTAAGGCTGCTGCTTCAGCCACCAAGAAGCCTATGTGCAAGCACAGGTCACTGTCCACACCTCCCCTCCCAGGGGCCTGTGCAGCCCACCATTGCCAGGGTCCCGGAATCCAGGGACAACTTCCCCGGAAGAACACACGGCACACCTCAGGCTGGTGCAAAGTCATGTTGGTCTCTGCCACCGCAGGCTCGCCCTGCACTCTGTACCCCTCCTTTCCCCGGCCTGAGTGAGCCAGAGACCCCTAAACACCTGCTACTTTAACCTTGTCCTGTCTGAGCAAAGAACAGATGCCATCAGGTGACTTACATGCAGAGGCAGGGCCACATCCAAAGCTGAGCCCCAGGAGCTGTATGAACAAAGAGAAAGGGAAATCTCTCCCAGCAGCCTCAGGAGCAGTGGATTAAATCTCCACAATCAACTTGATGCACTCATCTCTGGAATACTTGAATAGACAACGAATCAGCTCAAACTGAGGAGGTGGACTTTGGGAGCAAAGATATATATATATTCTTTCCCTTTTTCTTTTTGTGTGAGTGTGTATGTGTATGCTTCTGTGAGTGATTTTCTCTGTATAGCTTTGCTTTTACCATTTGTCCTAGAGTTCTGTCCATCCTTTATTATTATTATTACGTTTAAAAATTTTTTCTTAGTAATTATTTTTATTTTAATAACTTTATTTTATTTTACTTTATTTTATTTTATTTATCTTCTTCCTTCCTTCCTTCCTTCCTTCCTTTCTTTCTTTCTTCTTTCTTTCTTTCTTTCTTTCTTTCTTTCTTTCTTTCTTTCTTTCTTTTCTCCCTTTTATTCTGAGCCATGTGCATGAAACACTCTTGGTGCTCCAGCAAAGTGTCATGGCTGTGCCTCTGAGGTGGGAGAGCCAAGTTCCGGACACTGGTCCACAAGAGACCTCTGAGCTCCACATAATAACAACTGGCGAAAATCCCCCAGAGATCTCCATCTCAATGCCAAGACCCAGCTTCACTCAATGGCCAGTAAGCTACAGTGCTGGACACCCTATGCCAAACAACTAAAAAGACAGGAACACAATGCCATCCATTAGCAGAGAGGCTGTCTAAAATCATAAGGCCACAGACAGCCCAAAACACACCACCAGACATGGAACTGCCAACCAGGAAGACAAGATCCAGCCTCAACCACCAGAACACAGGCACTAGTTCCCTCCACCAGGAAGCCTACACAACCCACTGAAACAACCTTAGCCACTGGGGACAGACACCAAAAGCAATGGGAACTACAAACCTGTAGCCTGCAAAAAGGAGACCCCAAACACAGTAAGTTAAGCAAAATGAGAAGACAGAAAAACACACAGCAGATGAAGGAGCAAGGCAAAACCCCACCAGCCCTAACAAATGAAGAGGAAGTAGGCAGTCTACCTGAAAAAGAATTCAGAATAATGATAATAAAGGTGAGCCAAAATCTTAGAAATAGAATAGAGAAAATACAAGAAACGTTTAACAAGAACATAGAAGAACTAAAGAGCAAACAAACAGTGATGAACAACACAATAAATGAAATTAAAAATTCTCTAGAAGGGGGCTTCCCTGGTGGCGCAGTGGTTGAGAGTCCACCTGCCGATGCAGGGGACATGGGTTCGTGACCCAGTCTGGGAAGATCCCACATGCCGCAGAGTGGCTGGGCCTGTGAGCCATGGCTGCTGAGCCTGCGCGTCTGGAGCCTGTACTCCACAACGGGAGAGGCCACAACAGTGAGAGGCCCGGTACCGCAAAAAAAAAAAAAAAAAATTCTCTAGAAGGGAACAATAGCAGAATAACTGAGGCAGAAGAACAGATAAGTGATCAGGAAGATAAAATAGTGGCAATAATTACTGCAAGGCAGAATAAAGAAAAAAGAATGAAAAGAATTGAGGACAGCCTCAAAGACATCAGGGACAACATTAAATGCACCAACGTTAGAATTAAAGGGGTCCCAAAAGAAGAAGAGAAAAAGAAAGGGACTGAGAAAATATTTGAAGAGTTTATAATGGAAAACTTCCCTAATATGGGAAAGGAAATAGTTAATCAAGTCCAGGAAGCACAGAGAGTCCCATACAGGATAAACCCAAGGAGAAACACACCAAGACACATATTAATCAAACTATAAAAAATTAAATACAAAGCAAAAGTATTAAAAGCAGCAAGGGAAAAACAACAACACATGAGGGAATCCCCATAAGGTTAACAGCCGATCTTTCAGCAGAAATTCTGCAAGCCAGAAGGGATTGGCAAGACATAGTTAAAGTGATTAAGGAGAAAAACCTACAACTGATATTACTCTAGCCAGCAAGGATCTCATTCAGATTTGACAGAGAAATTAAAAGGTATACAGACAAGCAAAAGTTAAGAGAATTCAGCACCACCAAACCAACTTTACAACAAATGCTAAAGAAACTTCTCTAAGCAGGAAACACAAGAGAAGGAAAAGAACTACAAAAATAAACCCAAAATAATTAAGAAAAAGGTAATAGGAACATACATATCTATAACTACCTTAAATGTAAATGGATTAAATCCTCCAACCAAAAGATATAGACTGGCTGAATGGATACAAAAACAAGACCATATATATGCTGTCCACAAGAGACCCACTTCAGACCTAGGGACACATACAGAGTGAAAGCGAGGGGATGGAAAAAGATATTCCATGCAAATGAAAATCAAAATAAGGCTGGAGTAGCAATTCTCATATCAGAAAAAATAGACTTTAAAATAAACACTATTACAAGAGACAAAGAAGGACACTACATAATGATAAAGAGATTTATCCAAGAAGAAGATATAACAATTGTAAATATTTATGCACCCAACATAGGAGCACTTCAATACATAAGGCAAATACTAACAGCCATAAAAGGGGAAATTGACAGTAACACAATCATAGTAGAGGACGTTAACACCTCACTTTCACCAATGAACACATCATCTAAAATGAAATAAATAAGGAAACACAAGCTTTAAATGATACATTAAAAAAGACGGACTTAATTGATATTTATAGGACATTCCATCAAAAAACAAAAGAATATACATTCTTCTCAAGTGCTCATGGAACATTCTCCAGGACAGATCATATCTTGGGTGACAAGTCAAACCTTGGTGAATTTAAGAAAATTGAAATCTTTTTTGTTGTTGTTGTTTTTTGCGATACGCAGGCCTCTCACTGTTGTGACCTCTCCTGTTAAGGAGCACAGGCTCTGGATGTGCATGCCCAATGCCCATGGCTCAGGGACCCAGCTGCTCCACGGCATGTGAGATCTTCCTGGACCAGGGCACGAACCCATGTCCCCTGCATTGGCAGGCAGACTCTCAACCACTGCACCACCAGGGAAGCCCGAGAAAATTGAAATCTTATCAAGTATATTTTCCAACCACAACACTATGAGATGAGATATCAATTACAGGAAAAAACCTGTAAAAACTACAAACACATGGAGGCTAAACAATACACTACTTAATAATCAAGAGATCACTGAAGAAATCAAAGACGAAATCAAAAAACTACCTAGAAACAAATGAGTATGAAAACACGATGACCCAAAACGTATGGGATGCTGCAAAAGCAGTTCTTAGAGGGAAGTTTATAGCAATACAATCCTACCTTAAGAAACAAGAAAAATCTCAAATAAACAATCTAACCTTACACCTAAAGCAATTAGAGAAAGAAGAATGAAAAAACCCAAAAGTTAGCAGTAGGGAAGAAATCATAATGATCAGATCAGAAATAAATGAAAAAGAAATGAAGGAAACGATAGCAAAGATCAATAAAACTAAAAGCTGGTTTTTTGAGAAGATAAACAAAATTGATAAACCATTAGCCAGACTCATCAAGAATAAAAGGGAGAAGACTCAAATCAATAGAATTAGAAATGAGAAAGAAGTAACAACTGACACTGCACAAATACAAAGGATCATGAGAGATTACTACAAGCAACTTTATGCCAATAAAATGGACAATATGGAAGAAATGGACAAATTCTTAGAAAAGCACAACCTTCTGAGATGGAACCAGGAAGAAATAGAAAATATAAACAGACCAATCACAAGCACTGAAATTGAAAATGTGATTAAAAATCTTCCAACAAACAAAAGCCCAGGACCAGCTGGCTTCACAGGTGAATTCTATCAAACATTTAGAGAAGAGCTAAAACTTATCCTTCTCCATCTCTTCCAAAATATAGCAGAGGTAGGAACACTCTCAAACTCATTCTAAGAGGCCACCATCACCGTGATACCAAAACTAGACAAAGATGTCACAAAGAAAGAAAACTACAGGCCAATATCACTGATGAACATAGATGCAAAACTCCTCAACAAAATACTAGCAAACAGAATCCAACAGCACATTATAAGGATCATACACCATGATCAAGTGGGGTTTATCCCAGGAATGCAAAGATTCTTGAATATACACAAATCAATTAATGTGATACACCATATTAACAAATTGAAGGAGAAAAACCATATGATCATCTCAATAGATACAGAGAAAGCGTTCGACAAAATTCAACACCCATTTATGATAAAAACCCTCCAGAAAGTAGGCATAGAGGAAAGTTTTCTCAACATAATAAAGACCATATATGACAAATCCACAGCCAACATTGCCCTCAATGGTGAAAAACTGAAACCATTTCCACTAAGATCAGGAAGAAGACAAGGTTGTCAACTCTCATCACTATTATTCAATGTAGTTTTGGAAGTTTTAGCCACAGCAATCAGAGAATAAAAAGAAATAAAAGGAATCCAAATCGGAAAAGAAGAAGTAAAGCTGTCACTGTTTGCAGATGACATGATACTATACATAGAGAATCCTAAAGATGCTACCAGAAAACTACTAGAGCTAATCAATGAATTTGTTAAAGTAGCAGGATACAAAATTAATGCACAGAAGGCTCTAGCATTCCTATACACTAATGATGAAAAATCTGAAAGTGAAAATAAGAAAACCCTGCCATTTACTATTGCAACACAAAGAATAAAATATCTAGGAATAAACCTACCTAAGGAGAAAAAAGACCTGTATGGAGAAAATTATAAGTCACTGATGAAAGAAATTAAAGATGATACAAATAGATGGAGAGATATACTATGTTCTTGGATTGGAAGAATCAACATTGTGAAAATGACGCTACTACCCCAAGCAATCTACAGATTCAATGCAATCCAGGAAATGACGCTACTACCCCAATGCAATCTACAGATTCAATTCAATACAATTCAATGCAATCAAACTACGACTGGCATTTCTCACAGAACTAGAACAAAAAATTTCACAATTTGTATGGAAATACAAAAGACCCTGAATAGCAAAAGCAATCTTGAGAAAGGAAAACAGAGCTGGAGGAATCTGGCTCCCTGACTTCAGACTATTCTACAAAGCTAAAGTAATCAAGACAGTATGGTACTGGCACAAAAACAGAAATATAGATCTATGGAACAGGATAGAAAGCCCAGAGATAAACCCACGCACATATGGTCACCTTATCTTTGATAAAGGATGCAAGAATATACAGCAGAGAAAAGACAACCTCTTCAATAAGTGGTGCTGGGAAAACTGGACAGCTACATGTAAAAGTATGAAATTAGAACACTCCCTAACACCATACACAAAAATAAACTCAAAATGGATTAAAGACCTGAATGTAAGGTCAGACACTATCAAACTCTTAGAGGAAAACATATGCAGAACAGTGTATGACATAAATCACTGCAAGATCCTTTTTGACCCACCTCCTAGAGAAATGGAAATCAAAACAAAAATAAACAAATGGGACCTAATGAAACTTAAAAGCTTTTGCACAGCAAAGGAAACCATAAACAAGACCAAAAGACAACCCTCAGAATGGGAGAAAATATTTGCAAATGAAGCAACTGACAAAGGATTAATCTCCAAAATTTACAAGCAGCTCATGCAGTTCAATATCAAAAAAACAAACAACCCAATCCAAAAATGGGCAGAAGACCTAAATAGACATTTCTCCAAAGAAGATATACACATTACCAAGAAACACATGAAAGAATGCTCAACATCATTAATCATTAGAGAAATGCAAATCACAACTACAATGAGATATTATCTCACACTGGTCAGATTGGCCATCATCAAAAAATCTACAAACAATAAATGCTGGAGAGGGTGTGGAGAGAAGGGAACCCTCTTGCACTGTTGGTGGGAATGTAAATTGATACAGCTAGTATGGAGAACAGTATGGAGGTTCCTTAAAAAACTAAAAGTAGAACTACCATACGACCCAGCAATCCCACTACTGGGCACATACCCTGAGAAAACCATAATTCAAAAAGAATCATGTACCACAATGTTCATTGCAGCTCTATTTACAATAGCCAGGACATGGAAACACCCTAAGTGCCCATTAACAGATGAATGGATAAAGAAGATGTGGCACATATATACAATGGAATATTACTCAGCCATAAAAAGAAACGAAATTGAGTTATTTGTAGTGAGGTGGATGGACCTAGAGTCTGTCATACAGAGTGAAGTAAGTCAGAAAGAGAAAAACAAATACCATATGCTAACACATATATATGGAATCTGAAAAAAAAAAAAAGTTCTGAAGAACCTAGGGGCAGGGCAGGAATAAAGATGCAGACGTAGAGAAAGGACTTGAGGACATGGGGAGGGGGAAGGGTTAGCTGGGACAAAGTGAGAGAGTTGCATGGACATATATACACTACCAAACATAAAAAATGTAGCTAGTGGGAAGCAGCCGCATAGCACAGGGATATCAGCTCGATGCTTTGTGACCACCTAGAGGGGTGGGATAGGGAGGGTGGGAGGGAGGGAGACGCAAGAGGGAAGAGATATGGGAACATATGTATATGTATAACTGATTCACTTTGTTATAAAGGAGAAACTCACACACCATTGTAAGCAATTATACTCTCATAAAGATGTTAAAAAATTAATAAAAAATAAAGATGACTGGGAATGTTTAAGAATGAGAATTTGGTCTAAAATTATTATATGTCATAGAAGTCCTTTTTAAACAACGAAAAAATACTAAATGCATACAAATTTTAAAGTAGTTTTAGTGGGTGGGGTGGATGTTTGTGTGGGGATCAGGATTTTTTTACAGTATAATAAATGATAAATGCTAGAGAGTGTGTAAGTAAAGGGAACACTCTTACACTGTTGATAGGAATGTTAATTGGTGCAACCGCTATGGAAAACAATATGGAGGTTCCTTAGAAAGCTAAAGTTGCCATATGATCCAGCAATCCCACTCCTGGGCATATATCCTAACAAAACTATAATCCAAAAAGATACATGCATCCCCTGTGTTCATAGCAACACTATTTACAATAGCCAAGACACAGAAACAACCTAAGTGTCCATCGACAGATGAATGGATAAAGAAGATGTGGTATATATATATATATATATATATATATATATATATATATATATACCATGAGATATTACTTAGCCATTAAAAAGAATGAAATAACGCTCTTTGCAGCAACATGGATGGTCCTAGAGATTGTCATACTAAGCAAAGTAAGTCAGAAAGTGAAAGACAAAAATACCATTTGATATCAATTATATGTGGAATCTAAAACATGACACAAATGAACATATCTACAAAACAAAAACAGACTCACAAATAAAGATAACAGACTTGTGGTTGCCAAGGAGGAGTGAGGGAGGGAAGGATTGGGAATTTAGGATTAGCAGATGCAAACTATTATATATAAGATGGATAAACAGCAAGGTTCTGCTGTGTAGCACAGGGAAATATATTCAATATCCTGTGATAAACCATAACGGAAAAGAATATGAAAAAGAATATGTATGTATAACTGAGTCACTTTGCTGTACAGCAGAAATTAAATACAACATCATAAGTCAACTGTACTTCAATAAAATTAAAAATAAATTATTCTAGGCCAAGGCCATAAATGTCAGTTTTAAGTAACAATGAGAAAAAAGTACTAAAATGCATAAAAATTTTAAATTAGTTTTGGTGGGTGGGGGAGATATTTGAGTGAATATCAATTATTTTTTACAGCGTACATAGTAGTGCATATTACAGCCGACTCTCATACTGTGAGAATCTAAGGCACAGGTTAATTAATTTTCACTACCCCTATCTTTATAATGAATTTCTACCCTGCTTCCAAACTTCAACTTTCTTAATTAATTGAATCAGATATTTTCGATGTTACATACACTTGACTAGTATCTAAGTAAATATACTCACTTTGCTTCTAAATATGTCTGTGACTACTAATAAGTCCTCAAAAGAGTAGTCTATTGTTAGTAAATTGATAAGAATTGGCCCCAAGAACGTCAAATGAAGATTATTACATTGAAAGTCCTTTGAGGGCTACTATTGTGTGTTTTTCATCTTAATAGTACACTCCACAAACACAATATGCTAGGTATTGTATTACGTGCATGTTAAGACAATAGTTGCTGGGTGAAACTGGAGCCAGACGTGGAATAGGTGTTAGAAAGCAGAGTATAAGTTATACTGTACTGCTCTTTGGAGTTATATTGATAAGTTCCTTATATGTGTTTTACTACTGTTATCTTTGTTCAATTATTTCCAGTTATTTCACTGATTGTGGGATTGGGCATAGAAAACTAAGAGAATAGACCTTAATTTCGACCAACAGCTGGTGGTTACACACGTAATTAATGGGGAAGACTGTTTACTTGTATTTATTTTAGAACCGATCCCATCCCTGCCAAAGCAAATGGCCGTGCTGAAACTTCACATTTTCAAACAGCCAGTTAAATTGGCTCTCATGAATTTGTTGCAGTAATACATTTACTTAATTTTTTATACTGCATATGTAAGAGTCGGAGTTTATACAGGGAACAGAGTTTTATTTTCATTTGATAATAGTCCTCTGGTTTCGATACAGATTAAATGAAATTCATGGCATATACTCTGGGCTATGAAATTATATGTCTTTATATATATATATTTAACATGTTTTTCCATACTGTTGAGGCATTTCAGTAGCCTAATAGATACCACAAGCTAGTCTAATGAACTCCGTGGGTGACTTCATGCCATAGTCTATGAAACTCTGACATTTTCATAATTAACCAAAGTCTGGGATCCAGTTCTAAGTTGGTCTTTTGCCCAAGCATGTAATTTGTGAATGTGATTAAGAAGCTGACTTTTATTTTTGAGCACTTGGCTTCAGTTCCTAGAAGCCATCCTACTGAAATCATTTTGTTTCTAAGCATTTCCTTGTGGAGGGTATAATTTCCATAAAACAGTATGTTTTTAGAGATATTTCAGTTCAATAGTCTATATAATGTGATTCTCTCTGTACAACATTCCCTTGCAGGGCTGGTTCTTCTTCATCTTCCAGATTTCAGCTTAAATATCACTTCCTAAGCGTCCTTTCCTGAGGGATCTATGTAGCTTCCACCAGAACATTCTCTACCTCAATTTTTTTTAAACAATTGTAACATACTTACCATCTATGTCTATCATTAACATATTTTAAAGGCTCCAAATATATGGAAACTGTCAACTCCTATTATTGTTTTTCCTGTGTAATTCAGATAATTGTTTATTGACATTTTGAAGTTGTTTCTTTTTCCTGACTTTGTGGAAAATTAGAAAAGAGTAATGAAAACAAAGCAAATTTGTTCTGATATTCTTGCCTGAATATATAAGGTCAAAGAACTTAAACAGCTAGCCATTTATTTACACTTAGTTATATATTGAAGTTTATAAGAAGATTTTCAACGTAATAAATCTTCTTCAAAGTCCCTGATAGTATTTTTTTTTTTTTTTTTTTGCGGTACGCAGGCCTCTCACTGTTGTGGCCTCTCCCATTGCGGAGCACAGGTTCCGGACGCGCAGGCTCAGCGGCCATGGCTCACGGGCCCAGCCACTCCGCGGCATGTGGGATCCTCCCAGACCAGGGCACGAACCCGTGTCCCCTGCACCGGCAGGCGGACTCTCAACCACTGCGCCACCAGGGAAGCCCCCTGATAGTATTTTTTTAAGTACTACTCTCTTCCTTAATGACTCCTCCCCTGATACACCTTAAATTGATTATTGATACTGTCTTCTACCACTTCTGAACATGGTGTGGAATTCTTTCTCTCTCAATCCACCACTCTATAAGTCACCATACATATCTGTATATATGTGTACATAAATATCTATCATATCTGCAATACCTGTAATAAGTACTTATTTATACCTATTTATTTGTAATTATCTATCATATATTTATCTGTCTACCTATGTGTCCATTTTCCTTTGTATTTAAAATAGATAACCAACAAGGACCTACTGTATAGCACAGGGTATATTCTGCTCAATATTCTGTAATTATATGGGAAAATAATCTGAAAAAAGAATGGATATATGTATATGTATAACTGAATCACTTTGCTGTATACCTGAAACTAACACAACATTGTTAATCAACTATGTTCCAATATAAAATAAAAATTTTTAATAAAATAAAATAAAATTCTAGTCAGTTCCTTCCTTTCCATCTTTACCACCTTTGCCACTTCTTGGATTCAGGTCAATTTTTTGGTCCAAGATACTGAATTCAACCTCCTGTGTTGCCCCCTCCAGTTCATTCTACCATTACAGAGGGATTTTTTTCTAAAAGTGTATCTCTTCTGCCTAAATTCCCTCTATGGCTCCTGAACGTCTTTAAGATAAAAACTAACATCTTAGGTCCATGTATACACAATTCTTCATGATGTTGCCATTGCTATTTTTCAGTTTTACCTTTTCCTTCTCCCCATTCTGAGCTTAAATATAAAAATGTAGAACTGTTTGTAATGCCTGAAAGTACTCTTCTTTTCCGTGTCTCTGGAATATTTGTGCATTTGTTACTTTCTCTCTGAAATAATCTCAGTGCTTTCCTTATCCCAGTTAACTACCGTGTGTCCTTCAAACTTTGGCTGAGCTATAGTTTCATCATAGATTGAAAATGAGTTTTCAATCCTCTCATTTCAGGTAACTGCTTCCTGTTTCCATAGTGTTGTGACTATCTCTGTCAGTATTTATTACTGTATATTTATTGCTTTTTTTTTTTCTGCCTCTTCCACAAGGCTATGAGCTTGTTTAAGAGAAGGATTATGTTTTTATATAAATCTCTGGTATATAGCATAGTGTCTAGCCTAAAATTTATGCTCAACATTGTATATGAATGAAAAAAATAGTTATGGAACCAAGAACATTGGCTTCTATTTGAAAAAAATTCTGCAACTGGGAAAAGGAGATGTAAAAGTGATTAATACATAAAATTTTGCCTCAGGTTCTACTTACTGTGTTTCAGGAAATGTTCTAAGTGTTTTTCATTGCGGCTGCATTTGGGCAGTGCAATTATCCCAAGCGACGAATACTATTATTATCCATCTTCATATCAGGACATTGAGACACAGAGGAGTTTATTTACCTAAGGTCATACATTTTCTTAGCCTGGGTTCCTCTGAAACCACAGTCTGAGGCAAAGAGTTATGTGCTAAAATTTTATTAGATAATGCAAAACCAAGGACACAGGAATTAGGAAAAAGGGACTGAGACTGGGAAAGAGAGAATCAATATAAGGTAGCATTACTGAGCTGATTGGCACTTACCATCAAGTGCAAATGTCTGGGTTTCTCAGGACATCTTCTGAGAGGCTTTATATTGAATGCATCTCAGGACTGTCTATACATTGAAGAAGAGGGAGGGGGAGAATTATTCACGGGTTCATGTGTCCCATTGGTCAAATGTTTTTCCCACATTTATTTCTGGCTGGGGCAAGCACAGGATCCCCTGGCACTGTAGGTCTTTTCATATACAGGAATGCACCAGAGGAGGGCACTGCAGGGAGAGACTCTAAGTAGAGTTGATTTGCTTCCTTCTGAAGCCATTTGAAGCCCACGTGTAGACTGTTACAGCAGCAATGGCTAGGATGGAATGGCAGCCAAAGGCCCTGTAGAAGGTATGGCTGAAAGGATCCGCAAAGGTATGTAAGAAAAGTCTGATATGTCTCTATGGTAAATGGTGAAACCCTAATTCAAGTGCTGGCAGTCTGAATCTAGATCCTATTGTCAGTGTTACCCTTCAGCTTGGGCAACAGTGGCCCTTGCCCAGTGCTTTGGCAGGACATATGTCACAGAGACACACACAAAATAAAATTATTAAAGAAAATGTGGATGCCTCTCTTTCTGAAACAGCACTACCACAATCTAAAACACCTGCTCTCTTGACTGTATACTGCTTAGACTGCAGGAAAATGCTTCTGCACATTTTTTTCTCTGCATCCTATATCCAAACCCATTATTGTCAGTCATTGGGCTGCTGACATAGAAGACAGACACTGACTTAAAGTACGGGAAGGATGTGATCAGCTGAAACACGTAGGTGAGGGGAAAAGACAAAAAATTGCCAAATGCTTCTCTCAGCATGATTGTAACAAATTCTTACCTAAAAAAATATCATTTTTCAGTGTTCCAATTTGCGTTATGGGTGTTTTCAAGAAGGAGCATGATATTTGCAATAGTTGTATGTGACATGTAAAGTTATTCTCTATGTGGCCATCTGGGTTACTACTGAATGTTAGAATAATGAATGGTTTTATTTTTATAAAATAATTTAGTAGGACTCAATTCATTTTTTTAATCGAAGTATATTTGACTTACAATATTACATTAGTTTCAGGTGTGCAACATAGTAATTCAATATTTTTATACATTATACTCCAAAGTTACTAAAAATATAGACTGTATAAAAGTTTAAAAATTCAGTTGTATATAAAATCTAGATATTAAATTATATTTGTCCAGTATAATTTGTTTTGCCTATAACTTTAGTAGATAATTTTGAATGTTTTAGAGGAAAATATAACTTTCTGAGACATGTATGAAAGACAATTTAATTAATTTAATTTTTACATTTGTTTCAATGTATATTTCTTGATGAAAATAACTCAAGTATTATGAACTCTGAATATAATTAAATGTTATTATTTTAGCTCTTTACATCATTAGATGTCATTAGAACACAAATCATGTAAAAATCTTGGTAATAATAGCATAATTCATGATTTTGCTGAAAGGCACAAATAAATTTATGGGATACAATAATAATAAATTATGAATTATATATGTTTACTTTATACTTACCCAGATATCCTTAGTCAATCAACAGACTCAATCATACAAAAACCAAATATAACTTTCAAGTATTTAGATATAGTGTATGTGTGCCCTAATTTGTACTCATGCCCCAGACTTCACAAATAGTTGGGGTGGTTTTGCCCATGTTTATAATAAATGCCTATACTCTGCTCTACCATACTTCACTCCACTCCACTCCACTCCACTCAGGTAAAGTACATTACTCCACTCTACTCCTTCACTACACAGCCTCTGTATTCTTTCAGGGATTGGCCAATTGAGCAATTCATTCCAGTTGAACAGTGGTTACTAAATCGACAAACCGAAGACATCATTTTAGCCCTGTTAAACTATTGGTAGTGTGTTTAACGATCCATATGCAAATATGAAAACAATTATAGATGACAGAGACTAAATATTCCAACTCATAGTACAGTACACCATAAAGCTTTTAGCTATTGAGAAAAGCCCTATTCAAATATCAGCCATCTCCTAGACTCCACACAGAATTTTATTTGTCTTCTTAATTCCTCCTGCTAGAGAAACCGTGATTTTTCTCTTCCCTAACTGAGTGAATAACTCAGGTAAATTGCCTGATACTATAAATTTCATAGAGCATTTGCTTATTATCTTATTTCTGTATAAGACAAAATGCTTTGTGGACTTGTAGAAATTTTATTGGGTAGTGCTAAAAACATTCTTAAAGGATTGTAGTTTTACTGTTTTTTATATATTCTCTTTTGAATGGATTTCCAATAAGGGGCTTCTGAGGAGACAGAGGTAATAAAATATTATACCATTTTTACCTCAAATGCTACCCCATCTCTGCTTTTCCCTGTTGTAGTCATAGGCTCTGGGCAGTACTTTCCAAAGCCACACTGTTGATTTGTTACTTAGCTGTTGTTTTTATGTTTGTTTCCTCCATAATTATAATTTTGGCATGTTGTGCTCAATAAAAATTGGAAGATTATAAAATATTTCATTCTTCATCTCCCTGTAAAGGCCAAAGGAGAAGATATAGCTGCTATACAACTATCTTGAGACAGCACTCTTACAGTTATAAGCCCATCTTAAACCACAAAGTAAATTAAATGTGTTTTTGTTTTTCTCAACAGCTTTATTTTCATCTCTTGAATGTCTCATAGAAATCTCCCTTGATGTAAATGTTTTGTATTTCAATATGGTAAAGGTCTTTTTGTTTTTCATCTTTTATATGTAAAAATAAAACAAAACCTCCCCATTTCGTCTTGGTTCTTGCAAAACAATTGATTATTCAAAAACTCTATCTTCACTTACAGGTTATCAATTTCTTGCAAAATGCTCCAAGTTAAATTCAGAAATATAGATTACAGGTTTTAATATAGTCTCTGAGGTTTTCTACCAGAAATTTAGTATAGTTAGCTCCATTTCCATGAGATAGCAAACACTCAGAGGTCACAAGTATAGGTCTCAAGTATTCATACAAATGAGATAAAGTATTGGCATCATAATTAAATATTTATAAAAATTCTGCTCTGCTTTTTGTGGGGCACAGATGTATTCTCAGAGTTAAATGCTGATATGGGAGGGAATCAGTTGTCTAGGCATGACAGATTTCTCAACGCCAAGCAGCTCCATGGTCCCAGAAGATGTTCTTATGAACTTGACCTGAGTCAAATGACACAAGCAGGACAGCTGGGAGGACAAAGCACACTGGTGAAGGCAGGGAATCTCTCACCCTTCTGGCTGAGTTAGGTCTATAACTTGTATTTGCTACTACAAATATTTGAGATTGATTATGAAGTCATGACATCCAGACAACATATTTCTTACAAAATCATGTTTGTTGCCAGAGACCTAGACAAATTTCCTGTTTCAAGACATATTAAAGCTCATAATCATGATGATTTGTGGCACTCAATTCCCTCCCCAAGCTACAAATAATCAGGATATTTGGCCTAGAATAAGAACTTTTCAAAGTAAATTAAATAATTTCTTTGGAAAATTTTAGAGCAGTGAAAGTTGTGTGTGTGTGTGTGTGTGTGTGTGTATTGTTGTTGCTGAGGCTGCTTCTTTATATATCTCATTTATTTTTAGGTTATAAAACAGCTTAACCTCTAAGATTAATATTTACCTAAAATACCTATTATTGGAATTATCTAAAGTAACCTCTTTATCCATGGGGAAAATACTGCATACAAACAGGTTGTAGTTATATGTCTTAGAAATTTTTTTTTGAGAGCTGAACTTCTCCTACTAAGGTCAGACAGCTTTTAACATCAAGTGATAGAATTAAATGGCTGTGAAATATTTGGAATGCAAGTTGATACTTTAAAAATTGCAAATGAAAATATTGTAGAAGAAAACAGCTAAAATCAGAATGTTTTACTGAACTCAGAAGTAAAGGGTAGGCAATGTAGAGTGCGAAAACTTGAAACAATATGTTTCTAGGGCTAAGGAGCAGTTTTATTTAAAGGAGTTTGTGGAATATGGCAATTTACTCAACTGTGGTAGATTATTCCTGTTGTGGATTTTAATGTATGAGAAATGTAAACTGTTTCATGATCCAGACTATATGTTACATCCCAGAATCTTTATCCATTCCATCAAACTTCATGAGTACTTGCTACACTGAAAATATCCACCAAATACCGGCTTCTCTCCCTCTGAGACTTGCATACAGTAAATTCTTCTACTTTTAGGGCCTTTTCCTCATTCTTTTTTTCAGTCTAGAAAACTCCTTCTCATCCAGCAACAGCCAACTCCAAAATCACCATTGTTTGAAGCCTGCCTTGACTTATTAGGCAAAGTAAATTCAAACTTCCATTAATCAACTATTTATAATTATTTACTTATAGATATGAGTTTAATTATTGGAAACCCCAAACCTCAATGTCAAACCATGTATTCCGTAACTGCAGAGAGTTTGTGTTCTTTTCTATATCCTCAAAACTTTCACACTATATTTCTATGTAATAGGTAATTGAATCACATTTGTTGACTCATTGCTGTGCCTCTATACACATTTTGTCTCTCCATCATGTATTTCTTGGTCTGTGTCTCCCACTGTCCTCTCTCCTTCTCTAGATTTCCATCCACACCTTCATCCATGCCACCACAGGATGTGACTTTTAGTTCACCAACTCATATTAACATATTCACTTCAAAGACATTTTTGAAAATCAGTTACAAAATTCTGTTATCTAGTTTACTTTTTGAGGTTGCAGATAAGACAGTTAAAAAAGACAAGTGATAAACTTATTCTTTAAGATGATATCATCTTGACCACACAGAGATAAATATTTTGCAATATTTATTCTAGGAGAGAGAAGGTGCATCAATCTAGAGGTGCCATGGAGCTGCTGAACTTACACTCTCTTCCTCTAAAATATCCTGAATGCCATCAATTGATACCTGAGATCCTCAGACCCCCCAAAGGCAAGTGAGAGTACACATGTCAATTTGTACATTAAATTTCTGTAAAACTTGACTTCCTTCTTTTTAATTTTAATATAAAATAAATGAAAGTTTTATTTGTTATATCACATTGAAGACCGTTAGTTGAAAAACTTTCTCTTTTAATATCTATATTATGCTCTACAAAGAATTGTATAGGGCTTGTGTTGAAAACGCCCTATACTAAAATATGGAAGAGAATTTAGAGCAAACACAAATTTTCCCAGTGAATTTTTTTTTTTTTTACTCTCCTGTGGTTACTATTTTTTAAGCAGCTTTATTCGAGATATTCATCTACCATACAACCCACCAAAGTGTACAATTTGATGGTTTTTAGTATATTCACAGTTGTTCGACCATCATCACAATCAATTTCAGAATATTATCTTTATTCCACAAATATTCTGTACCTATCAGCATCCACTCCCCATTTTCCCTCAACTCCTCCTCTCCCCTGTCCCAGGCCTAGGCAACCACTAATCTATAGTCTCTTTCTAGTTGCCTGTTCTGGATATTCCATATAAATGGAATCATAAACCATGTGGTCTTTAGTGAGCTTCTTTCAGTTAACATGTTTTCAAGGTTCATCCATATTGTAACATGTATCTGTACTCTATTCCTTTTTATAGCCTAAGAGTATTCCATTGTATGGATATATCTCATGTTATTTATGCATCAGTTGATAGACATTTGGGTCCCTTAAACTTTTTAGCAATTATAAATAATGCTCTTATGAATATTCATCTACAAGTGTTTGTATGGACATATGTTTTCATTTCTTTTGGGTATATACCTGAGTGGTATTACTGGGTTATATGGTAACTATGTTTAACCTTTGGAGGAACTGTCAAACTACCATTTTTTTTTTTTTTTACATTTTTTTCCCACCAGCAATGTATAAAAGTTCTAATGTCTTCAGATCCTCACCAGCAATTGTTATTATTTTCTTTTTGATTATAGTCATCCTAGTGAGTGTGAAGTGATAGCTCATCTTGTTTTGATTTGTGTTTTCTTGATGGCTAATGATGTTGAGTATCTTTTCATATGCTAATTACCCATTAGTGTATCTTCTTTAGAAAAATCTCTATTTAGATACTTTGCCCACTTTTAATTTTGATTATGTTTTTATTATTGAGTTGTAAGCATTCTTTGTGTATCATAGTTGAGTACCTTAACATATATATGATTTGCAAAATTTCTCTTATTCTATGGATTTTCATCTTACTTCTTTGATAATGTCCTTCAAAGCACAAAAGTTTTTACTTTTGATGATATCCAATTTATCAATATTTTTCTTTTGATGCTTGTGCTTTTGGTATCATACTTAAGAAACCATTTGCTAATCCGAAGTCAAAAATTTCTATGCCTAGGTTTTCTTCTAAGAGTTTTATAGTGTTAGTTTTGATAGTTAGGTCTTTGATACATTTTGAATTAATTTTTTATATATGGGGTGAGTTCTATTTGTTTTAAAATGTGCAGAATGATAAAAAAAAATGTATTTGGTTTTTGTTCCTGGTTTCTGACACATAGCTCCTAAAATTCTTGAAATCTCCTGAGTGACAGGAGTGTCTTTTGTATGCTAATAATATCACTGATGACCAGGGGCTCCTGGATATCTTCAGGATTGGGCTGGTCTTCAGAAAGACCAAAGCATGATTAGAGACTTGGAACTTTCAGCCTCACTTCACAACTTTCAGGAAAGGGAAGGGGTTAGAGATTGAGTTCAATCACTAATGATTGATGATTTATTCAATCATGCCTACATTATGAAACCTCACGGGGTTCAGAGAATTTTGGGGTTGGTGACACACTGATGGCTTTGGAAGGTCATGTGCCTTCAGAGAACATGGAAGTTCCATGCACCCACCTTACTCACCTGTACGTTGCCTTATGCATCTCTTCCATTTAGCTATTTCTGAGTTGCATCCTTTATAACATACCAGTGAACATAAGCAAAGTGTTTTCCTGAGTTATGTGAGTTGTTCTAGCAAATTATCAAACTTAAGGATAGGGCTTAAGTTATTTATTTACTTATTTATTTATTTATTGCTGGTTGGTGAAACGTACAAGTGGGCTCTGGAATTTGTGTCTGGTGTCTGAAGTGGTAGCAGTCTTGTAGGCTTAAGCCCTTAAGTAGTGGGTACTGTGCTAATTCCAGATAGTAAATGTCAGAATTAAATTGAATTGTTGGCTACTCAGCTGATGTTGGCAAATCAAAGATTCACAGAAGTGCAATGCTGTTTTGACTGTTATTAGAAACCTTCCTCCCTTCTCTCTCTCTCTCTTTCTCACTAACATAAATTAAGTACCATGGTAGAAACAGTAATGCTTAACAAAATCCATTTTCTCTCTTATGCTTCCTAGCCCCAATGCAATTAAGGGTTAATGGATCTTTGAGCAGCTCAGCAGTGAAAATCCCACCTACGATTCTTCAGTCTCACTTTCCTGCTGCTGAGACTTCAGAAGATATTTTTGAGATGTCATACTGGCCGTCAGATCAGTCCCTGAGTGATTATGTGGCGTAGAGGCCTCTGCTGAGCTATGTTAGATAATATAGCATGAACAATGAATACACTTCTATCGTGTTAAACCATAGTTTTTGTTTTGTTCGTTTTGGCTACCACAGGATGTCATAGCCTATCCTAACATAGGTCCTTCTACTAATAATTTTCCATTAGCTCTTCAACTCTTAAGAGATAGAATAATTTTCATGGAGTAATTTGGTGAAATTGCTTGCCTCTGCTTAACAGAATGACCTTAAGAGTATAATTTTTAGATTACAAAATGTCTTACATGAGTTAGCATAATTTTTCTTCATAGTGTTCCTGAGTTAAGTGGAGTTGTATTAATATTCACACTTTAAAGATAAGGATACCAGGGTTTAAAATGGTTAAGGAAATTAATCACTTAACATTGCATGCCTAGCCAGCAGCAAATTTGTCTATTTCCTTCTGGTCAGTACACTTTTTGCAGTCCTGAGCTTTCAAGACTTCTAGGGCCTCTCTTTCTATTGTTTACTCGTAATTGTCTATGTTTCTGGATAAAATGAATATTTCATGCTGTTTGATGATTTAGCGTATTTCAAATAAATAATACATTCAATAACAATATCAGTCCAACAGATAATGATTAGATTTTTCCTCAAGCTTTTTTTCAAAGGTTATGTATACATAAAACATTAAAGAATCAAGTGTGATCATGGGCCATTCAAGGTAGCTTTAGAGAAATTTTATTTTTTGTAATTTTATTTCTTGTGGTGTTCTTATCTGGCTTCAGTATTAGGGTAATGATGGCCTTGTAAAATGAGCTTGGAAGTGTTCCCTCCTCTTTTGTTTTTGGTAGAATTTGAGGATTGGGTTAATTCTTCTTTAAATGTTTCAAAGAATTCACCAGTGAAGCGATCTGGTCCTGGGCACTTTGTTGTTTTTGTTAGGAGGTGTTTGATTACTCATTCAATCTCCTTATTATTGGTCTGTTCGGATTTTCTGTTTCTTCATGATTCAGTCTCAGTAGGTTGTATGTTTTTAGAAATTAATCCATCCTTTTCTTATCCAATTTGTTGGCATATAATTGTTCATAACAGTCTCATATAGTCCTTTGTATTTTTGTGATTTTCAGTTGTAAGATCTCCTTTTTCATTTCTGATTTTACTTATTTGAGTTTTCTCTCTTTAGTCTTTTTTTGATAAAGTTTTGTCAGTTTTATTGATCTTTTAAAAAAACCAACTCTTAGCTTCATTGATTTTTTTTCTATTGTTTTCTAGTCTCTATTTCATTTATTTTTGCTCTAACATTTATTATTTTCTTCCTTCTGCTCGCTTGGGGCTTTATTTGTTCTTTTTCCAGTTTCTTGAGGTGTAATCTTAGGTTGTTTATTTGAGATCTTTCTTTTATCTTAATGTAGGTATTTATCACTATAAAATTCCCTCTTAGAACTGCTTTTGCTGCATCCCACAAGTTTTGGTGGTATGCTGTGTTTCCAAGAAATAAAAGGCATTCAAATTGTAAAGTGAGAAATAAAATTGTCTCTGTTTGCAGATGACATAATCTTATATATAGAAAAGCCTAAAGACTGCACCCCAAAACTGTTAAAACTAATATACAAATTCAGTAAATTTACAGGATACAAAATCAACATGCAAAAAACAGTTGTGTTTCCACACACACAAACAACGAACTATCTGGAAAACAAATTAAGAAGACAATCCCATCTACAGTGAGGAAGTGATGGTCAAGGGGTACAAAGTTTCAGTCATGCAAGATAAATACGTTCTGGAGACATACTAAATAGCCTAGTGTCTATAGCTAACAGTACTGTGTTGTATACTTAAAATTTGCTAAGAGAGTAGGTCTTATGTTGTGTTCTTATCACACACACACACACACACACAAAATAATAATAATAATAAAGGAGGTGGGAGGAAACTTTGGGAGATGATGGGTATGTTTATGGCCTTGATAGTGGTGATGGCTTCGCAGGTGTATAATTATCACCAAATCCACCAAGTTGTATACCTTAAATATGTACAGCTTTTTACATGTTGATCATACCTCAATAAAGTGGTTTAAAAAATAAATTATGCAGTTTAATAATTCTAGTAAATATTACATTAACTTAAACTTTGCTACAGCAAAGCTCATTGGGTATGGCACATTATCATCTCCAGGTAAAACTGTGATATAAATTATCAAGACTGTGTTCTTTGATAAAGATTGCATGACAACAACATTGAGATGAATTTATGGAAAAAAGTTTTGTATGGTAACGCCTTACTATATCACTACTGCGTAGGACATGGGTTCCTCTTACCCACCCATCGACCCAAATGGTGAAGAAAACAAAATGTAATTAGTTTGAGGCATTCCTTTCTAGAAGGTTGAGTATTCATGGTGTGGTTGTAAAATATTGTGTCATCATGCACTCCTTATAAAATATTAAATATTGAAAATATTAAATCTAATTTGTAAAGTTTTTTTCTTCCTTTCCAAAGACATATATGCACAATAGTTTATATACTTCACTGTTCTGAGATTTATTCAATACTGAGGTGCCACGTGATGGCAATCAGTGCTCCTCTGGCAAAGGGATTTTCAGGCAAGGAGGCCAATGGGTTTGACAATTCCCTTACTTAATGGACCAAGAAAATGCAATCACAAGCCTAACCCTTGAAAACATAAGTGTGATGTATTGTGTCCAAAAACCATGTACAGTGACATGTTAATAGTTGGGACTCAGTGAATTAAATAATGCATCTCTACTGAACTGATTCTCAGAATGTTTAATGTGCTAATGTGTGTTTTGAATTTCTCCAAAGATGATAAAGTCAAAAATGTCTTTAATGTTGTTTAGCAATACAAACTTATCTTTGTGGAATTTATTTTGAAGGAATGTGATTTGAGAAATATAAGTATATTTAATATAACTCTGAGCTAGGATGTCTTAGATCCTTATTAGCTCTGAAGCCCAGGCAAGCTATTTGATTTCTGGACTTCAGTTAATAATACTCCTGCCTGTGTCATGAGGAGGGCTAAGGAGACCACAAGGTCCAGGGAGTTAGGACTGTCCATAGCCATCATTATATGTCTATCACCAAACAGTACAATAAATATTTATTGAAGATTTCAATAAAACAGCATATTTATATTCATAATACACATACATAACTGGATAATTATCAAGCACTTGACAAATATAAAATATTATTCCATAACATTAGAATGACTCATCTCAACCAAACATAATTTCTAAAGTTTTATGTCTGCCATTGTAATTTTGGGTGACTCAGCATTTTTTTTCCTATTGTGTACAGTCATATAATTAGCCATGTATAATGAATATTCTTAGTATCAAATATTGTCTCAGTAATAATCTTGGAAGGAGAACAGTAGTAGTATGTAAAAAAATGAAGGAAATGAATGATAGGGAGAGAATTATATTATAGAATGCTATTAGCATTGATCCTGTTTAGTTTTTACATAATTTCTATTTGGCTCAAGAATAATTACTACAGAAAATGAGATGAAACATTTCTGTGGCATAACAGATTACTGACAGTGACATAACTATTTTAAGTCACTAAAAATGAATTGAGTTGGTGACAGTAACAAAGCTTAGAGTCAAAAGAGTGTCAGGCCTGGGATTTTTTCTCATACGGCTTTTCATTAGAATAACTCTTCATGCTTTTATCACTTCCTTCACTGATACTCTGTCCTCTTCTAATAGTGACTTACGAATTTATTTGCACTGGTAGATATCTCACACAATATTTATTTTAATAATCTTGACTTGAAATCTTGTTTCAATTTTTCAAAAAAGAAAAAATTATGAAAATAATAAGACTTCTAAGCCCCTACATTTTGAACAAAGTGTTTGAGCCAGTTAGAAGATTTTCGTAGATTCATCACTTCAACCTAAGTAGAACTGCCAGTCAGGTAGTGTATATGATGATCCCAAGAAATTTTTTATTTTAACCAAATCACTGACTGTATCTATTACCAATTCAGAAGCAGGTCTGTGAGGGCAGCATGTATTTATTCCAGATATAAATCCCTGAAGAAATCAGCCATATGTGCATTATACCCACAGGGATGTAATTGACTGATAATTTGTACAGAAAGAAACAAAAAAGTGTTTTTGAAAGTGAGAACACAAATTAACATCTGATTTCAAAGGTACACTTACATTTCTTTACTTCACATAAATTATAATTCATGAGAACGGAAATTGAATATTTCAGAGAAGAGGAAAAATAATATCACATTGTTTTTTTCCTGGTCCAAAGCCGAAGTAGACTTGTGCAGCTGTGGAAAAAAAAAAAGAAAGGCGTTCAAAGACTCTCAACAGGCATGCTTCAATAAGATATCCTACTGTTCTAGAAAATGCCTCAACAGAAAGGTCAATTTTTAAGAAATCCTTCAAAGGAATAAACCAAACTTAAAAGAAATTTGTCTGGGATCCTAGGTAACCTTCCTTCGCCCCTTCTGAGTTGATTCTGTTTCATGTCAGAGACACACCAGACAAGTGGATGTGAAAGGAAAGGGCAATTCGAGCCTTACTGGCTGATCCATGACAGCCATTCTTAGTAATGTTTCCTCCATTGTCAACACTTCAAATAGAAACTATAATATGGATATTGCCAGTGAGAGATTTGGAAAATGTACCACAGCAATGACTTACCCCCTCTCACTGACCACTCCCCGCCTCCACCACCAAGAGTACGTCAGAGCTTATCAAGAGATTGTAAGAGAATTTTTAGGCAAATTAAGAGTCCCCTCCCTGCCTCAAGAGGGAGGGGGTATGGGGATATATGTATAAGTATAGCTGATTCACTTTGTTATACAGCAGAAACTAACACAACATTGTAAACCAATTATACTCCAATAAAGATGTTAAAAAGCGAAGAGTCCCCTCCTGCCTCATTGTTACCTTATTCAGTGGCATCCTGGCATTTCACAACAAAGCCTTTGATGATAAGTTTTGATGGAGCATTCCAACTCCAGAAAGTATGTTAGGGAATTTTAAACAGAAGCTATTTACTCTTAAGTTTTCAGTAGATTCAGGATTTTCTTTGAATGTTCTAGCGTCGACAGGTGCCACAGGTAACAAACTAGAATTTTGTGTTGGTTTTAAAATGTTAAGAGAAAAGGAAAGACAATTTTTCTCCATATAGCAATAGTGTGCCTCAAAAGAAATACATAATTTCGACTCTTAAGTCACTGCTATTTCTACCACATCATGCTTCCCAGTACCACCGTGATGATTTTTCTCTACACTATTATAAATACAGGAAATTTGCCATATTCTTTGCTCTTTTGGTTCATTGAACTATGAGCTTTAAATGCACTATTTAATATACAGTGGTAAAAATTTCCCACACTGTTTCAGGACTACAGCTCTTAGAGTATGCAGATATATACATATCTGGAATCTACATATCTACATATCTATATTCCAATATTTCTACTCCCACCCCCATTCCTTTCTACTCTCATTCAAGAAAGAAAGCCCACTCGGCAAAGGCTAAAATAAGGTGCCATATTGTACCTGGGCAACTGTAACCAATTTCTAGTCACTCCCACTGACTCTATTCTCTTTTTCAATCTCAGACAAATACCACTCCCAGACAAATATTTTGAAAACTTAACTTTCATTGCTTAATCCCTTGATGAAGAACCCGCTGTGGCCTCTCATTTCCCACTGTATCATGTTCACATCCATCAGCCTGACTGCAGCTCTCTGCATAAATAACGGAGCCACAACCTATGGCCCACTCTTCTAGAACAAATAGCAGTCTTTCGGGAAAAAAAAAAAAAGTTTTCCCTGCTTTCTCCTTTTCTTGGTTATATTTATTCCCAGTCCTGTGATTTTGCTATTGCTGTCACTCCCCAACCTGGATGTTTTTTGTTGCTGTTGTTCTTGAATTGTTTAAATAAAACTATTATTAATGACTCACCCTTTCCATGAAGACTTCTCTGGATATTCCTGGAAACAGGACAGAGCATCCCTCTCTCTAATGCTACAGTTTCCCTTAGAGTGAGTCATGCAGAGTCGGTCACTTCATTATGGGCTAAGGTTGCCATGACTGTTAGTTTTCTCTTTCTGTATTTATGGTACCTCTTCATGGGACCATAACTAATAATTATCTTGGTTTTTTGGTGACTACTACTGGCTATATACTTAGGAGGACCTCCATATGTATTTTATTTTAGCAAATATATGACTTATTTGAGAAGAAAGGTAGGGAGAAATTAATCTCTCCCTCTCTCTCAATCTCTTTCTGTTTCTTAATGAACTACACAAATTTTGGGTCAGGCAGACAAGAGTTCCCCATGTAATTTCAAACTAATTACTAACTAGTTTCTAAAACCCTCTATGTCTCAGTTTCCTCCGATAGACAACAAGAAGAGCATCTGACTTATGCTTTATGTAAGGAGTAAATAATATAATCATATATGCGAGGCCATTAGCACTATTCCTGGCATATAGTAGGTACTTAATAGATGGTGTTTTTTTTCTAATTTAGGAGAGAGAGAGTCTAATGATTAAAAGAATAAGCCTTAAGAAACACAAATCAGGCTTTAAATTCTAGCCCTATCATTTATTAATTTGCTAAGGTCTCTAAACCTCTGTGTTTCTTATTTTTCTCCTTTCCAACATTTGGATAGTACTTTCTGTAAAACATTGAGGTGATTGCACGGGTAATAAAGATGTGACCAATATGTCAGCAAGCATGATGTGTGATCACTGAATAAAGTTTAATGAGATAGTGGGAGAAAATGTAACCTCCTCGTGTCCCTGGAGGGAACACTCAGACAGCTTTCTGTGCCTTTCCTCTCATTATTAGGTAAAAGGAGATCCGACTATTACTTTCAGTTGAAACACAGGCTCAATTCAGTCACCAGAATGTTTAGTCTGATAGAGCAGTGAAAATTCCAAACCTGATTTAACATGCAACTTAACCCCTCAACCAGCTGGCACCTGTTACAGGCTGGGACTTAACAGTGGTGCAAGGGCTCTGGTGCTTCTCCCTTCCAGCTCATCATCTCTCCCAGTCCTAGCTTCATTTCGGGATCAAAGATGGAGAGAGGGAGAAGTAATACCTGGGTGGCTTTGTGCTTTCTGGTCATCAGATAGTTAAAGCTGGCAGCTCGTAGAGAAATGTCACGTAAATGATCACAGCTGATGCTTTAGGGGGCTTTTTGAATGTTTTCTTTAGCCAGTTTTTCTCATGGTTCTCTTAGTCCCAGCAGATGCATTTCTACTCTAGGCCCTTGACTCCTGTTTCAGCTACTACTCACCAGCTGAACATCCTTCCCCTGGGGTCTTCTCATGCCTCCAGAAGCCCCAAGACAGACCTTGGAAGACCTAAGATAATTCTACACCAAGGCTCTCTTCCAGATGGCCCACAGCCAACTCTCATGCATCATCCCTTGTTCTAGCAAACTAGATCATGTCGCTTTGATTGCCTATTTAGCCTCTCAGCTTATAGATTTCCAAGTATGTGTTGTATCTAAGCCATAGTCCATTGTAACTTTCTTAGGCACGAATAAGATGTCAGTCCTTTGCGTCCCCCTTAAGTCCTTGTCTTCCCAACCACAAAAAGGGGGGGGGGTGACTCACAGCAAGGTAATTGCTCTCTCTGAAGAGATACCTACACACATCTTTTCTCTCAAACTTTTTTTTTAGACCCTTGATCTGGATGAAGGGTCCAAGACAGAAGGAACAGGTTCTTATGGCCACTTCCAGCATAATGTTTTATATGGAGTGGGCAGGCTGCCTCATGCTCACTTTGGTGTCCTAACATCTATGCTGCTATCTGTCTTGTTGTACCTCAGTCAAAACTGAGAAGGAAGGAAAACCGAGGAGGAATCCTGTTATTAGTAACAAAGCACAGAGCAGTGCCTGGCACCAGGAGTGGCTGTATAATCTGCTGAGCCAGTACAAAATGAATCTTCAGGTCCTCTTGATCACAAATTATTAAGTTTCAAGATCACACTAGTAGGGCATTAAACTGCCCATCCAAGTGGGCGGTCCTGTGTGACAGCGCAAGATAACTGCCCATGAAGTTGGCCCTAGAAAACAGATGGTAGAAATAGTCATTGTCGTTCGTCCTTTGGCTCCAATCCCACATAATCCCACTTTGCTCAGATGTGCCCGCATGGTCCTAGCAGCACTGAAATCTTACTGATAATCCATTACCAAAGACCTCACTGCGGCACATTTGTGCACGGTTCAGAGCTGATTTCATGCTGAAACAAAAGCCAGTCCATTTAGATCAGGACCAAAAGTAACTAGAATTAACTGGTTACTTCCCTGATAAGGAAATAGGGACTCATTAATATCCTTTGTCACTTATTTTTTCTGATTCCATGCAGTTGAAAAAAGCAAAGATGTGTGAAATGCTTATAAAAAACTACCACCTAGACTAGTAGCCTCTTTGTTTTAGCTTTGAGAAAATAATAGCAGAGCAATGAGACAAAAACAGAGTCCTATAATCAGGAATATTGAGGATGAAAGGACAACGTGCTATCCATCAACGTACCTAATGTGTGTCATTATTTCCATTAAAGTATTTTGTGTTGGGAGAAAATAAGACATTTCTTGGAAGGGGGCAGTTTGCCTTTCTGATTCAATGGCACAGAATTGAGCATCCCCGAGGGAAGGTTCAGCGAGAGCTCACACAGTCAGCACCGAGATGCAGACACTGCAGATACCATCCATCTCTCTGACACATGCAGGGACTCATTGTGTGGCTGCCAGACACGGTGGCTGAGATGAGAATGTTACAGAATACAGAAAAGGAAACCGTGTTGTTGAGCTCATTATTGCTCTTATCTGTGAATAGCTCCATAAAGCAGTTCTGAGGAGCATTATTCCGAGATGAAGAAACAGAGATTCAGTCTGTGGCCATCATAACCCAGGCAGGCAGTCAAGGAGTTAAGTGAATGATGCCTGGGGAAGGTAGAAACTCTAGGTGTCTGCAGTGAGGAGGGGATTGCATCTTTTTAGAGCAATAGTTTTGATGCAGACACTGAATCAGATCAGCCACCTTTGGAGATTGATGATATTCCAGCCTCTCCCATTCCTTGAATTCCAAACCAAAATAACAATGAGTGCCCGATAGGAAAGACATCACTGTCATCATTGGAAAAGGCAACTAAAATGGTAGTGTGTGTGTGTGTGTGAGTGTGTGTGTGTACATGCATGTGTTTATAGTGGGAGGGTGGAGTGCAGAGTGAGAAACTCCAGTTACAGTTCATGTCTGGGGCTCTTCACTGATTGGAAGAGAAAACAAGGAGAAAAATATAACAGTCATCTGGAAAAGGCAGACAAGGGCAAAGCGCTTTGCAGAAACAAAGCAAAACAAACATAGCAAAAAGGGACAGTGTAGGGTCATTTGGGGTTCTATGACAAGGAAATGGTTTAAGCCAGTCTCAGAAGAGGAGCACTGGGGACTGGGTCATAACTGCACCTTATCACATCTCACTGCCATTTATAAGGATTGTAAGGTTTCTTGCTGTGCTTTGGGATACATGATTTGATCTGTGACTTCTAAATCTGCATGATATTGATTCTTGGTAAAGGGATATCGTACTGTGTAAGGATCCATACCTCCTGCTGCCCACCCCTCCACCTTTTATTTTAAGCAAGACTTGTTTCAGGAAAGAGGGCAGTTAGTACAAAAATCTATCAGAAGGCGTCTCAACCTGTCCTCCAGTCTCCAGCCAGGAACTCCCTGGAATGAGGCCATGCAACTCTTCTTACTTGTTAGGCCATGGCCTATTTTTCCAGGCTGTTGTATAAGACAAATCCATTGCCTCATTTCTCATAGCCTCTATACAAAGGAAAAAAGCAGACAGATCTTCCCAAACTCAGACAGAATATTGTGCACAGCCAAGTGGGCTGAAAAAAAGCACGCTGCCAAATTGGCTAGCACAGCTCCATGCCCTGCTCTCTTTCCAGAGTTTCAGCAACAACAACAAAGATGCTGGACCCCCCTCCTCCCCATACATGAAAGAGAGAGCTCAGATGCTTCTGTTTGGATAGAATCAGGACTCTGAAAAGCAAGCAAGAGATGTTGCCGTCAAGCCTCAATGCTCTTCAGAAGTATCGGAGCGAGGTCTGGTAACCAATGTTTCTTAAAAATCAAATCTGAAGCAGAAAAACTTCATGTCAGAGAGATGAACACTGAAATGACCTAAATCATTGCCACGTACAGGACAAGGCATTTACACACACAGAAGGGTCCTGGGTCAAGTTCAGCTTCTAAAGGATTGTCAACATTCCTAACAAGCATGCTACGATCATTATAATCCTAATAAAGAGTTAATAATAGCCCTGCTTTATGAGTTGACTTAGTTTCAGGCACCGTGACAAGCTCTTCGCATAGTTTATTTTATCTCATTTTCACCACAACCCTGAAACTATTCCAACTTTACAGATGAGAATGCTGAAGTTCAGAGACGTTCATATACTTGCTCCAGCTAACAGCGGCAGTCAGTACTCAGTGTCAGGATAGGCTGATGGGAATGTTTCCTATTGTGAAACCACTTCCCATATACTTCAGCTGCTCTTAAAATGAACAATGATGGGGTTTTCATTCTCAATGGCTTCATCAGTACTTATGGTGTGTAGAGTAATAAACTTCCATGACAGATGATATTTTTACCCTTAGAGAATTAAAAATCCCTAAAAGGATCTTCTTTACATGAACTTAATTTTGAGGGGAAAATATCTTTGAGATTATCAACAACTAAGGAAGAATTAGAACAACTGGAACAGATCTTTCCTTGCCTATCCAAGTGATGGATCTCTCTTTCTCTGTCTCTGTCTCTCTGTCTCTGTCACTGTCTCTCTTTGTTTCTGTCTCTCTCTCTTTCTCATTCATTCATTTGATCACAGAACTTCTTATGCCCATGCTATACATCGTGAAGGCCAACTCCCATCTGCCCTCTTTTCTCATAGCCCAGTAATGAGGCACTCAGACTGTAGGGACCACATTCCCAGTGTCTGCAGGGCCTCTGGTGGTGGCCAGGAGATTGGAAACTCTACAGCTTCAAAACACTCCATCAAGCCATTCAGCTGGTGGCATTTCACATAATGCTACATGATTAAAGACCATGAAGGTTAAACATTCTAACCAGACACATATGTCTAGCAATGGTCTTTTGAAAACCTTCATTCTAAGGAACCATCTGGACATTCCAGGTGATCTCCATGCCTACTGATGGGGGTCCACTCTATCATACATAATAGTGTGTGTAATCCAGCAGAGAGCATATTTGATGGCCCCTTTTGTTTTAGCTTCTTTAAGAAGAGAGCCAAAGACTGACTTCACTTTCATCAAAAGAATATTGTTACACATAAATAAGAATGCCCTGGCTCTTAAAGAGTGTTAGAATTTAGAACTTGTTCCTGAGCAGTGTAGGGATTCAGTTTCTAATTGTGACTCTGAAGACGAAGAGAGAGGATTCTGAGAATAGACACTGAAAGTGCCAAGGGATAAGTTTCAGCTGGACCCAAGGAATACCCTCTAACTTCAAGAGCAGTTCAGGATTTGATTAGATTCCTTGGCCCTCAGGGAGCAAGATATTCATAAAATCTGAGAGTCAGACGAGATCTTAGTAGTTGTCTCTCCAGTACACTATTTATACAAAGGAAGAAAAGGTCAGAAGCCTGGGAGCTTGAAGAATGAACCTCACTCAGACTCCTGGACTTCAGATTCATGGGACAGACCATTTTCCTCAAAAACAAACTGGATATGTTCAAAGAGAGACTGGATTAAAGTCTGTTTGGAAGGTTGCAGTGATGATTCAATGTTTAGATAGGTAAAAATGGGTCAAGGATTATTTTCAATTCTAACAGTCTATGATATTGCAGCTATTGTACCTGGGATAAATGGTATAATCCTGGTAGGTGATAATATACTAGATAACCTTCTTAAGACTCCTCCCTATACTAAGAGTATACACAGTCAGAAACAACATCCATGATTACAAAAAAACATTAGGATACATTCAACAAAAATTACTTCAACATATATATATATATATATATATATATGTATATATACATATGTATGTATACATTGCATATATGTAATTTTACCCAGATCATTTTAATAAAATACCTAAAGAAGCATTATGCTAATACGGTGCTTCCCCATCTCTCTTTCAGGAGGTGATTTCTTAACACATATTTTTTACTATGTAGTGTAAAGTCTTCCAAAGAATGTTGAATTTGATTGGAAACTGATTTGTGAGACACAAAATGGAATTTATAAAATGTAATGCTTTGCGGTGGACCACAGCATTCATCCGTTTAATATTTGCAGTTTGGAATCTTCAAAACAAACTCTAGAGGCTGCTGCCATTTTGTGATGTGCATTTTGCTAAGTAATGGACATAAAGGTCAGCATGCAAAAAAGAGTCTCTTAAGCAGATAAATGAGATTGCTCAGCTAACACTTTTGCTATGATTAAATTGAATTCAGCCAAGAATTTTCGAACTTCTATTCTTTGACATTATCAACTAAGCAGTATTTCTCATTAAGTGTCTGAAGTGTCACTTAAACATTTCTGTCATGCTTTGTTCCATTTTATGTGGACAATTTTATGCTGTATTAGCAGTCATGAATTTGAGGTTTCTTGAACAAATACAAACAGTCCCTGTGGAAGTCCAGGACCTGATATTAATTTTGTAATAAAAGAAGAAAGAATTTAGAATCAAAGAATATAATCTTGTCAGAGTTTCGGTGTTTTATATAAACATACATATCATGTTTTTCATTCTCCTTTCCTTGAAAAGTTATTTATATGACTCTATTTGTACGTAAATTTGAATGGATGACAAAATCTTGCCAGTACTTCTAATGTTTACTAGAGTCCAATATCCTGACACTAGAATGCTGACTAAACTTAATATATAATGTTAATTTCTACTTAAATATCTTTTTTTCCCACTATGCTATGTCTTCCAGATTTTACCTATTTTTTTCATAAACAGCACAAACTTATGTTCTATATTTTTTTAAAAATCTTGATTTTGCTAGCTCAGGTCAGATTTAATTATACTTAAATGAGGAGCTACCCTAACCCTGGCTAGACGCATGGTATCAAGCGTAGGGAGAAGGGCCAGTGTCATAGACTTAAAGCCTGAAATGTCTGATCTCGACTGTTTTACACCCCACTCCCAGTTCTTTTTCTCAAAATGCTATTGGTTGTCAATATCACCAACATCTCCATTTATATTCTTACTTGTCTCTTTACCTTAACTCCCTTCCCTGCTTCCATTTCATCATGCAATGCCCAGAGAAAGTGTGACTACATCAAGTTCAAAAACAAACTCATATCACTGCCCTCTCCATTCCCTCCAGCTGAGAAATAGAACTTAGACCCAAATGTATTTGATATTTTGGAACCTATTCAAAACACAATGTAAACTCCAGAATGTCTGTTGTCACTGAAAAAGTTTACTCTGTAAGTGATAAATACAGAAGCTATGGCCATTAATCCTATAGTTTTACAATTTTAAGGAGGAAAAAGTCATCATTATTTACTGGCTGTAAGGACACAATTAGTGCAGGGCAGCAACATGTTTTTATGCATTTGACTCTGCTTGTATCTTCTATTATGACTTTCTGTTGGTATATTAAAGTGAGAAGTAAGGATGAAATCATTTGGAGGTTTTTGTTTTTTTTTTTCTTATGTCTAATATCAGATGACAATGACATTATATCTGAATAGAGCTGGACCCTGGTTGTTATTTAACTAATGATCCAAAGGATGTTGATAGCATAGAAATGTCCCCCTTTGGTTTCTTTATTTTTAAAGTAAAAGGGTGATTTAAAATAAAACTTTAAGTTTTTGATATTTCAAATAATTACTATGTAAAATAGGACTCAAAATGGTTAATTTAATTGAAATGTCTAAGCCTAACACTACTAGACCTTTCAAAAGTGGATGGCTTAAGCAAATACACAGATAATGGTTTAATTATATGTATTCTCTCCCTCGACATTGGTTCCCCTCGGTAAACAATGGCTCAAAAGCCATCAGCCAAACAGAAAGTGAACTAGTTTAGAAAGTGCTGAATGCTTCTATTATGCATTATTTTAGCTGGGATAATGAATATTGTATGATCCCTTAATGTCGAGGTAGTTCTGTACTATTTTGGTGTCTATTATTCTTAGAGAATCCTTAAGTAATGCAATGCAGCTAAGCTTAAATGCTATTTTGCTGTTTAGGTCATTATTTTTCCTTTTTTGTCAGCACCTTGGATTATATGAAACCCTGCAGAGGCACTTTAAAGATACAATAGAAGCAATGCTAACTTTAAAGTGAATCTTTCCTGGGGAGAACACAAAGCATTTTCAGTCATGATTTCTAATTACAGTATAGATGACTCAAAAATTGCCAAACATTTGATTCCTCAGAAAGGCACCATAAAGAAGTATCATGTTATAGATGAGGAAATTTAGGAATCATAAGATTAGATGACTTGCCTAGAACTAAATAAATATATATAACAAAATATGTATTTATTATATATATACATACACTTATATACCTATATATAGCCAAATATATATATATAAAACTAAATATATACTACAACTAAATATATATACACATAACTAACTAACTAAATATATATATACATAACTAAAATATATACATGTATAAAAGGAAAGAGAACTAAAGAGTAATTTTCTATTTTGTTCTAGGAATTGAGGTAAGCAGGTAAATGTTTCATAAATGATACCTCATTGACCCTCCTCCTGTTGATATCTTTTTCCAAGCACTAAACCCTTACAAAATTTCAAGCCACTTTTACCAAATCAGTTCTACCACAAAGACCATTTCCCATCCACACCTCAGAGTCAGCCATCTTCCCTACTAACCAGAAAAAGCATGGAAGCTGCAATCACATTTACTTCTCTCCATGAGTCACTTGGGAGCCTAAAACCTTTCTGAGGCCCATGAGCTAGTAAGAATTCCACTTACATAGCCTCTTTTTTCCCTATCTCTGCTCCTGGCTCTTTCCCGATGTCTCCTTTTGTCACTGCCACATCTATTAACAGGTGCTTAAATGATACCCTCTTCAGTTTATTATTTATTTAACCCCCTTAACATCTTCCTGTAACAGCCATATTAATTCAGGAGTTTCATCTTTGAGGACAGTGGATTAGTTAGCGTCTACACAGCCACCTTCTTCCTACAACAGCTAATTCATCATCTTGCTATACATGGTTGGACCTCTTCCCGCCTGATTATTGTGTATGGGTACCAGTGGTGATCATTCTTTCCTGACTTGATTTTCTACGTTTTCTGGAACTAGTTTGCTTGTTTACTTTTCCCAATATGCATCCTTGCTTACACAGTTGCAGATAAAATTATATCTATATTTCAGAGACAGATATGAATACAATTTTATGAGAACTCCTTTACAGTTCAACACCCCCAATTATTCTGAAATTAATAGAATATGTACACATCTTACTATAGTCATTTTTCCCTTATATTACAAAAATGTTTTATGTGTTTAATGTTAACCGGAACACTATTTGAATTTAACTAACAAAGCAAAGTTTTTAAACATTTATTTCCTTTTGACCAAAATCCAACGTTTGATATTTAACTTGTCACCGTTAGCTCTCTACTATGTTTGGAAATCTAGTTTAGACTGATCTCTTTTTCTGTCTTCAGAAGATAATTGTTTAAAGAAAAATTGTCCCTTTCAGGGGAGTGGTGTGCAACAGATCACCATCCTGATGTTAAATTGGCAGGTGAGTAATTCTAGAAGCAGTGTGCTTTATTTGATGACAGATTTTAAAGTCATAGACTGCTGTTTCTCTGTCATTTGCTTTCTTTTTCCTAATGAGATTTAAAAATTCATTCTCGTCTTCTTCTTGATCTCAGTGATTTTTCTCTCTCTATCCCCCATGTCACATATTGTCACTCTAAGCCATGTGTTTAAATGGCAGTGTTCCCCAAAGATAGAGAAACTTTAATTTTTTTGTTGTAAAATTAGATTTTATTTAAATAAACACTAAAGGAACTTTTATGGTTCATTAGTCATCCTCTTCCCCTTTCTCTGTTTCTTATTCCATTCTAGCTTTGGGGAAAAGTGGTATGCTAATAAGGATTATAATTAGACAAGAATACATGGCTAGAGTATGCTATTACCAAATGATGCTTACATATTATTTCTTTTTGACTGGTAGCTAAAGCAGCATAGAGTGATTCCTAGTAAAGGACCAGATGAATCTGCTAGTTATCTTTATTTTAGTAGAAACAAGCTCCCTGAGAAAACACTTTCATCCACTTCCCATCACAAAATAGCACAGTGAATATAAAGAAACTTACTGCTGTAAATCAAGTCCTGTATTTCTTTTACATTTTGCTTTTCTCATTGTAGTTGTTGTTGTTACTATTGTTTTATCACAGCAAGTTTCAGTATTAAATTTTAATCCTTTAGAGGAGCTTCAATATTATGCACACAGATATTTAATACCTCTGTTTTGAATAATCTTATAACTAGAGCTGACGTGCAACAAGTTTAATAAGAAAAATAATCAAGAAGAAACATAACAGACAATTGGAAACATCCCCTCTGAAGATCACGTACAACAATGTTTTATACATTCTATAAAAAGTTTACAATATTGCTTACAATTTTAAGTACCAATAGAGAGAAGATCCGGGTACAATTGAGCTATAACTTATTCAAATTACAGTGTCATAGTTCCATTACATTTTTTGGCCCTTTCATATCAGTCCAAATAATCCTCACACATTTAACAAGGTCTCAGATTTTTTTTTTTTCAAGTAAAGTAAATCCAGGAAATTCAGAAAGTTGCAGTTAGCTTAGTTTGATTACAAATATCTGTCGTTGGCACGTACTAGGGTACTGCTTACCTATGTCCCCAATTTAGCACACTGCGGTAGCTATAAATTGCTCCACTAAGCAATCAGATAAAATTCGATCATCTTGAAACATTTTTCAAGTTTTGATTTTAAATTTTAGTGTAACTTAGCCAACCATATCTTTTTTTAATAACTTGACAATTTAAGCTTAGCAGAAGTTCTGTTTGGGGAAATGTTACCATCTAAGGAAACTCCCATTCTGATGTTAGCTATTAAATTTTTACTAAGGTGTTGTCAGTTCCAGTTCAGTAAAATAACTTCAAGTTTATATAACTTAAACTCAAAGTTAGTAATATAAGACATGTTGCTCAGAATTTGTTTTATTGCTGTAATATAATATTCACAGTCACCCTGAGAAATGTGTTCTTTGATCCCCACTAAAGAGGTATGAGGCTTAGAGAAGTTAAGTAACAGGCCCCAAGGCAACGCCAGCTGTTATGGGGTTTACCCAGGATTTGATTTCAGGCTATTCTGACTCCAAAGACATTAGTCCAGGTTAAATGCAATTGATGTCTCTGCTTTCCTCTACTCATTTCTGTTTTTGAGAGAACTGGTCAACCATGCAAAACCTCTCCTATGTACTGTCATCTACAGAGATTTCTCTCTTCTAAAATATATCAAGGGCAGAGATTATTCTTAGGTTTTTTTTTTCTTGCTCCCACAGTTTCAAAGCCTAGGCTTTGCACAGTGGGAATGAGGTTTGTTTTGCAACTTGACCAAAATGCCTTAAGCAACTAATACTAATTTTTCTTAAGCAGACACAGAGGGGGTTAAATGTATCTAGGAATTGTAAATGAATTTAAATAGAACAGCATTCCCAGGCTTACTCTCTATTGTTTTTGTTGTTTTTAGCAAAAACAGCTGAATTAGAATTAAACTAGATATGCTTTTTTCTTTATCCTAGTTCATGAATGTGCCCCTCACTTGTGAAAGGAGATAAAATATTACCAGAAACCTAAAAGAAGAAGGAAGTCAGCTGCCTGTCTATTGAAAACGGGATGTAGCTGACTCATTTGAAAGCTTACTAGGAGGTTTTTTTTGTTTTGTTTTTTTGGATTTTTTTAATCACATAAATTAGTTGGGTGACTATTGCTGCTATAGGTGCTGTCCTGGTGCTTTCCAGATATTTTGTTAGAAGGCAAGCAGGGGTTTACAATTATGGGGTGACCCATATCTGTCTTTTATGAGGGACATTTGGAGAGAAAACCTGTTAGCACTTGCTGTTGGTTGGGAATCACCACAGACCTTTCAGTGTGGATTCTAACCGTGAGATACCTCAGCAGGATACCAACTATTTGGTTCCTGGAAAATGTACTATAAGTTTAATGTTTTCATTCTGCAATATATATATATGAAATTTATTATTTGGGAACCACAAGAAAGAATTGCATTTTATAACTGTCCAGATACATAAAATTGAAACAAAAACTTTACCCCAAAAAACTGAAACTCTTTCTTAGCCAATGAATTCTTTCAGCAGTTTTCTTTAGAGGGAACAGGATAATGTTTAACCCATAATCATGCTTTGAAATTTGCCAACTGCCCTGTCCCTTTGATCACTACAAAGAGAAATATGTTCCTGTCTGGTTGAAAGAGAACCAGATACCCTGTACTTTGGTTAGAGATGCTATGCTTGGTCATCAGATTCATAAGTGAAGTTGTTTAAAATGCAAAGAAATGATGAAAAAAAGAAAAGCTGTTGGAAATTCAGGAACTCATACCTGAGGTAGACATAAAAAGAATACCTTTTCATAGCACATTTTTTTTTATGGGTACTGTAAGACAAGGGTTAACAATATACTTGTGACTCAGAGAAATTAGTTTGTCCTTAGAAATATTAAATATTAGATTCTTTCATGCCACTGAGGAAGAAATTGACCACAGCTGTTCAGGGTATAACTTTGGTGATTATGAGAAAAAAAAATTAAACTTTCAAGGAAAAATTAAGAAGGAAAGTTCTATATATGCTTATGTTTTCAGAGATTCTGAAATGATCAATCTGTTTGGATGAGCATCAGAGAACTTTTAAGGGCACCAGAGCATCTTGTCAGCAAAGTGAAATACAAAGACTTAGAAATTGTGAAGAATCTCTTTGATTTGAAATCTCACTTCCTGGATAAAACTCCATGAAGAATGTTTGACTTGACTAGTTTTTCAACCTTTAACACTTTGGTATCTTCCAGGTAGAGCTCAGCTCTTCATGGGAAGAATGTTTTAAAAATTCAAGTTTTAAAATAATTCATTTTTCCTCACAAATTAAAAACAAAAACTTATTCATATAATGAAATTAGTTAAATTTTGGAAGTTGGAGCAATTAGAAGCCAGTATAAGGGCCTAAAATAGCATAAAGCAGTCTAGAAGTAAACTGTTAAGTGTTTAATGTCTCTCTAGTTTTTATTTCTTTTCCTCGATCTTTCTCTGACCCTCATCTGGATGGATATTTTTACTAGCTGTTCACTCAGATGTGTATTCAAAATACAGTTGATCCTTGAACAACACAAGTTTAGACTGCGTGGGTCCACCTATATGAGGGATTTTTAAATAGATGAGAACTACAATACTACATGATGCCCACATGTAGTTCCATGGATATGAAACCATGGATATGAGGGACAACTGTAAATTTATACATGAATTTTTTACTTCAGGGAGGGTCAGTGCCCATAACCCTTGCATTGTTCAAGGGCAAGCTGTACAAATATATTGAATTCGGAAACAAAGAGAAAAACCTGTAGCATTATTGGCAAAAATGTAGTTATAACTAAACTAGCTATCAACATACTCCAGAATAAAAGTTTGGGAGAGACCTTTTTTTTAGAGGGGGAAAAAATGGCAGAGCTAAATTATTATATGCTTGTATTATATTAGTGGGTTCTACTAAAAATTTTAGTAAATTTTAGGTGAACTATGACCTACTCTTATTATACAACGATTAGAAGTTTCAGCACAGTTCTGAGAAAAGCGGATTTCTTGTTAGCCTCCTGTTAGCTACTGTTACTCAACAAATAATCCTGTAACATTGCAGCTTAAAACAACAATCATTTTATAACACCTCATAATTTGTGAGTCAAGGATTTAGTCAGAGCTCAGCTGGTTGATTCTTCAGATACATATGGTAGTGACGAAGGTCACCCAGTGCTATTCATCTGGCAGATGGGCTTGTCTGCAGGGTACAAGACAGCTTCATACGCATGTCTGGTGCTATAGCTTGAATCTTTATGTCCTCCCAAAATTCACATGTTGAAATCCTAACCCCAGTATAATGGCCTTTGGAAGTGAGGCATTTGGGAAATGATTAGGTTATGAGGATGCATCCCTCATAAATGGGATTTGTGATCTTATAAAAGAGACCTCAGAGAGCCCCTTCTGCTATGTGGGGACACAGTGAGGAGGTGGTCATCTATAAATCAGGAAGTGGACCCTCACCAGAGACCAAATTTTCTGGTGATTGGACTTGGACTTCCAGCTTCCAGAACTGTGAGAAATAAATTTCTGTTGTTTCTAAGCCACCCAGTCTATGGTATTCTATTATAGTAGCTCTACTGGTCTAAGACATCTGGCATCTTGACTGAGATGAGTGGAATGCTGAATTCAGCTGGAACTCCACCACCTGTTATGACCTCTCCAAAATGGTAGTTTCAGGGGAATCAGATTTCTTCCATGGTAGCACAAAGTTTGCAAAGAGAGTGTTCTGAGAGAAAAAAAGCAGGAAGCTTCCAGTTTCTTAAGACTTGGGCCCCCTAACTGGTACAAAATCATTTCTGTCATATCTGTCAAAGATTCAAGGGGAGGGCTTCCCTGGTGGTGCAGTGGTTGAGAGTCCGCCTGCCGATGCAGGGGACACTGGTTCGTGCCCCAGTCCGGGAAGATCCCACATGCCACGGAGCGGCTGGGCCCCTGAGCCATGGCCCCTGAGCCATGGCCGCTGAGCCTGCGCGTCCGGAGCCTGTGCTCCGCAGCGGGAGAGGCCACAACAGTGAGAGGCCCGCGTACCGCAAAAAAAAAAAAAAAAAAAAAAAAAAAAGATTCAAGGGGAGAGGACATAGGTACAACTTTTTAGTTGGAGGCATTTCAAAAATTCGTAGCCATCTTAATTTTGCAATGCTGTGGTGACTAAAATCAAGTAAATATGCTTTTTCAAAATCTACATATTCTTAGCAATCTGATATGGAATCCCAAATAGTGACGTATATTATTGAACATATACTTTTTGTTTTTCATTTTTAAATGTTCCTAATTCTATAATAACTAAATACAGTGAGTAGATCTTGTCTGGATCCTGAGTTGAGATCAACTGTAAAAAGAAATTTAGACAAAAGAGGAAATTTGAATATTAACTGGGTATTGGATATGAACTGAGTCTAAATAGTTTCTTTAGATGTGGTAATGTCACTGGGGTTGTGTAAGAAAATGTCCTTATTGTTATTTTAAAGAAATATACTAAATTATTTAGGAATTACATGAGATTCTTTTGAGGATTTGTAAAAATATGTCATTAATAAAGGTGCATAGATAGATGAAATTAATATAGCAAAATATTGATGATTGTTGATGCTGCTAATGAGTATATGAAGGCTCATTGTACTCTATTCTTGTGTATGTTTATAAATTTTCTAACAATAAAAAGTAAAAAGAAATGTTTTGCTCTTTTAATAAGAGTATGTTTTACTCTTATTAAATGAACATAATTAGCACTGATTCATTGCTTAATGGAAAAATGTTTTAAAATCCACGGCACATTTTTGAAGATAGAGTTCTTGTTGAGTAATTCTTAATTTATTATGCATGTTTTGTCTTAGTGTATAGTTCTGGATTTTGTCTACTAACAGACACCCCTGAGTCTGTTCTCAGCAGCTTATTTGTATTAGTTTTTATCATTAATATAAAATAATTTTCTTCATAGATATTCATGTCTTCCAAGTATTTATTCTTTTTTAAATTTTATTAGAGTTGATGTACAAGGTTGTGTTAGTTTCAGATGTAAAGCAAAGTGATTCAGTTATACATATACATTGTGTTCATTCTTTTTCAGATTCTTTTCTCATATAGGTTATCACAGAATAGTGAGTAGAGTCCCCTGTGCTATACAGTAGGTCCTTGTTGGTTATCTATCTTATATATAGTACTATGTGCATGTGAAACCCAAGCTCCTGATTTATCCCTCCCTTACAAT
Source organism: Monodon monoceros (assembly GCF_005190385.1). NCBI lineage: Eukaryota > Metazoa > Chordata > Mammalia > Artiodactyla > Monodontidae > Monodon > Monodon monoceros. The sequence continues at coordinate 26,859,290 of NW_021703767.1, read as the reverse complement.
GTTTCCCCTTTGGTAACCATAAGTTTGTTTTCAATATCTGTAAGTCTGTTTCTGTTTTGTAAATAAGTTCATTTGTGTCATTTTTAAATTAGACTCCATATATGAGTGATATCATATGATATTTGTCTCTCTCTGACTTACTTCACTTAGTATGATAATCTCTAGGTCCATCCATGTTGCTGGAAATGACATTATTTCATTGTTTTTAATGGCTGAGTAGTATTCCATTGTATATATGTACCACATTTTCTTTATTCATTCCTCTGTCAATGGACATTTAGGTTGTTTCTATGTCTTGGCTATTGTAAGTAGTGCTGCAATGAACTTTGGGGTGCATGTATCTTTTTGAATTATGATTTTCTCTGGATATATGGCCAGGAGTGGGATTACTGAATCAAATGGTAGTTCTATTTCTATATTTTTTAAGGAACCTCCATACTGTTCTCCATAGTGGTTGTACCAATTTATGTTCCAACCAAGAGTAGAAGTGTTCCCTTTTCTCCACATTCTCTCCAGCATTTATTGTTTGTAGATTTTTTGATGATGGTCATTCTGACTGGTGTGAGGTGATACCTCATTGTAGTTTTGATTTGCATTTCTCTGATAATTAGTGATGTTGAGCATCTTTTCATATGCTTTTTGGCCATTTGTATGCCTTCTTTGGAGAAATATCTAGATCTTCTGCCAATTTTTTGATTGATTGTTTTTTTGATATAGAGCTGCATGAGCTATTTATATATTTTGGAGATTAATCCCTTGTCAGTCACTCCATTTGCAAATATTTTCTCCCATTCTGTGGGTTGTCCTTTTATTTTGTTTATGGTTTCCTTCACTGTGAAGAAGTTTTTAAGTTTAATTAGGTCCCATTTGTTTATTTTTGTTTTCATTATTCTAGGAGGTGGATCAAAGAAGATATTTCTGCGACTTATGTTAAAGAATGTTCTGCCTATGTTTTCCTCTAACAATTTTATAGTGTCTCGCCTTACATTTAGGTCTTTGATCCATTCTGAGTCTATTTTTGTATGTGGTGTTAGGGAAAGTTCTAATTTCATTCTTTTACATGTAGCTATCCAGTTTTCCCAGCACCACTTATTGAAGAGACTGCCTTTTCTCCATTGTATATACCAGCCTCCTTTGTCATAGATTAATTGCCCATAGGTGTACGGGTATATTTCTGGGCTTTCTATCTTGTTCCATTGATCTATATTTCTGTCCTTGTGCCAGTATCATACTGTTTTGATTACTGTATATTTGTAGTATACACAAGTATTTCTTGAATACCTACTCTGGGCCAGGCATGTGCTAGGATCTAGAAATGGAATTTTGAATAATAACAATAATAAAACAGACCTAATCACTACCTTTAAAAAGTTTATAATATAGTGGAAAAGGCCAATATTTAAGGAAAAAACCCAACAATAAAATTGTATTATCAGAAACTATGATGTATGTTTTGTAGAAAAGATTATATTACTTTGAGAGTAAATAACAGGGGACATGGCCTTACATAGGTGGTTACTAAGACTTGACAAGGAAGTGATTATTAATTTAAATCTCAAAAAAAGAATAATAGTCAACTGAAAAAGGAGTTGGTATATTCCATGCAAGGGGAAGAATGTGTGCAAGAACATTGGGACCAGAGGAAGCCTGGTATATCTACAAAGTAAACTGAAATAAAGCATATTCACCTAGAGTGTTGAGAGACTGGGGAAGAGGAAGCCAAAAGCATAGGCAGGTTGGAGGTGTATGGAGCCTAGTAATGCTCCCTCCCTCCATCCCTCCCTTCCTTCTTCCCTTCCTTCCTTCTAAAAACCATGAGAAGCTTTGAGAAACCATAGAGAATGATGGATGGAGAATGAAATGATCATGCTTTCAGTTTTAAAAGAACCTTCTCACAGGGTAGAGAGCAGATTTTAGGGTGAAATGAAGGAAGAGTAGATTCAAGGAGGTTACAGTAGACATGGAGACAGTTTAAGAAGAAAAATCAACAAAATTTGATGACAGATTAAATATGGAGAATAAATGAAAGGAACTGAAATTTCAGTGCTTGCTGTCCACCAATATCTATTATCTCCTGCTTAATAATACTCATTTTAACTGAAAAAGACTTAAGTGTACCAGGCACAATTCTAAATACTTTATAAATATTTTTCTGTGAAGTAGATAAGATTATGTACCTTTTCCATATGAGGAATCTGGTACAGAGAGAAATAAAATTCCTTGCTGAAGAGCACACAGTTTGGTCAGTGGTAGACAAGGGATTTAAAGCCAGGCTCTCTGCCATTAAGAGTCTGTAATCTTCATCCCAAACCATGTTAGCCCATTTGGATTTTAGCTAGGCTAATGGTCAATCATTTCTCAGATTACAACTCTCTTGCAGTTTGATGTGTTCTTGTGATTAAGCTCTGGTCAGTGGCATGTGAGCAAGGGCTATACATGCTACTGTTTGAGCACGTGTTTTACTCCCCTGCCTTTCCTCTTTTCCCACTGAGAGATGGTCAGCATTTGAAAAATTGCTTTGAACCCAGAAATGGAAGTCATATACTGATGATAGCAAGGCTTCCCCAACAACTTATTTATTCAGGCCACTTATTTAGAAACCATGTAAAAGAGAAATGTGCTTCTATGTTAGTTAACCTATGATAAATTACATATTCTTTGTTGGAGCAAATTAACCTGTCCCCTACTTACTATAAAGACTGCTGTAGATAACTCCTCACTTTCTGAAGTGTAGAAACGGAGACACGATGAGGCTATACACTAAGAGAGGAAGCACAGAAGAAGAGAGGGTTTGGAAGAGGAAACGATCATATTATAGTTATGTTAGTTACAAACGTGTTAATTTTGAGATAACTTTAAAGCATTCAAGTAGAAACATTGAGTAGGTACCTGTACGTATGGATCTGGAGCTTAAAAAAGAGCTGGAGATAAACTTTCATTGATACAATTCTGAAACCAGCTGGGCATTGAATGAAAAAAAATGTATATGTATTTTTTTGTAATAGCTCATAATAACTTCAAGGGCTAAAAGATAGGCTTTTTTCCTCTCATTTTATTAATTTCTGAATTTATCTGTATAAAATTAAAATGTATGAAATACATTTTAAAATTATGAATGTTTAGAATAAATGATCCATTCAGTCTTATATTTATGAAGAAACACTTGTCGATAGCCTCTGAAAAGTTAGCTTAGTAACCTTGTGTCAGAAAAATTACCAGGTTTAGGGAGGTTAGATTATTGGTAATTGTAGCAGTTGTCTACTGCTTCATAACAAATTATCCCCGAAACTAGCAGCTTAAAACAACAAACATTTGTTATCTCATACTTTCTGGGGTTAAGAGTCTGGGCATAATTTAGCTGGGTGCCTCTAGCTCAAGGTCTCTCATGAGGCTGCTGTCAAGCTGTATGTCAGAGCTACATCACAGAATTCAACTGGGGCTCAAACATCTGCTTCTAAGGTCTCTCAAGTGGTTATAGGAGAACTTCAACACTTTGCAGCCTGTTGAACTGAGGGCTTCATTTCTTCAGCATTCTACACGGGCCTCTCCAAAGGGCTGCCAACAACAGGGTAGCTTGTTTCCCCCAGCTCACGTAATATGAGAGAGAAGAGAGAGAATATTACAGGTGGAAGATACAGTCTTTTAAAACCTGATCTTGAAAGTGCCATCCTATCACTTCTAAAATAGACAGATTCATAAAAGCAGAGAGTAGAATGGTGATTACCAGGGGGTGGGAGGAGAGGGAAATGAGAAGACATTGATCAGTGAATACAAAGTTTCATTTATGGAAGATGAATAAGCTCTGGAGATTTAATGTACAACAATGTGACTATAGTTAAAAATACCATATTATATATTTGAAATTTGTTGACAGTAGATCTTAAGTGTTCTCACCACCCAAAAGGCAACTATGTGAAATGATATATTAATTAGCTTGATTGCGGCAATTATTTCACAATACATACATATATCAAAACATCAAGTTGTATACCTTAAATGTATACAATTTTCATTTGTCAGTTATACTTTAATAAAGATCAAAAGAGAGATAAGAATTTTAAAAAGTGAATCAGTAAACCTAGCCTACTCAAGGGGAAGGGATTATACAAATCTATGGATACTAGGAGGCATGGATTATTGGGGGCCAATTTAGAGGCTGTCTGCCACAGTAATCAAGATATAGAAAACAAACTTTTGGTTACCAAAGGGGAGAGGAAAGGGTGGAGGGACAAATTAGGGGTATGTGATTAACAGATACAAAGTAATATATATAAATAGATAAGCAACAATTATATACTGTGTAGCACAGGGAATTATACCCATTATCTTGTAATAACCTATAATGGAACGTAATCTGCAAAAGACTGAATCACTATGTTGTATACCTGAAACTAACATAATATTGTAAATCAGCTACACTTCAATAAAAAAAAAAATTGGGAGTTTGGGATTGACATATACTCACTACTCTATTTAAAACAGAGAACCAACAGGAACCTACTGTATAGCATAGGGAACTCTGCTCAGTATTCTATAACAACCTAAATGGGAAAAGAATATGAAAAAGAATAGATACATGTATATGTATAACTGAATCACTTTGCTGTACACCTGAAACTAACACAACATTGTTAATCAACTATACTCCAATATAAAATAAAAATTTTTAAAAAGAGTCCCTAAAAATATTAATGTAAAATTTATGAGAATATATAAAGAATATTATATATTATTTATATTATATTTAGAATATAGTTTCTAATATAACATGTGGGTTATTTACTCCTTAATTGGAAACATATTACTTTGGGAGTTCAGCTAAATATATGTGCATGCATACACTCCCCATATGACAAAATGGGGTATGAGAAAATACTATATTTTTTCTTACATGGAAATAAGTCAAATAATGCCTTTGTATTTGACACTGTAAATATTCTAGGAATAATAAATATTAATAATATCATATTTAATAATTGATGTCTTAGCTTTCACTAACAAAACACTTTTATTCTTAAGAAATGGGAATTGAAATATTTTTTTTAAATATGCATCAGTGAAGAATGTAAAATGCTTTTACATCTCATATTTGTTATAATAAAATTCAAAAGGGGGTAGCGATGATAAACCTCTACAAAGCTTCCTGAAAAATTCATTGCAGATATGATCCCATTTGTTAGGTATTAAGATTAATAAAAAAAGCAATTAAATTAAGATAATTAACACAAAATACAGTGTTCATGCTCGGTAGGGTTAATTTACACTGTATTATAATTGAAAACTGACATCTTCTTACCGAACATACTAACCAAGGGCTTTTATTTCATCTTGAGAAGATAACATATCAGTATAAATCCAGGGATTAGAAAACTCTTTGCAATTACACAAATTGCTTTTCTAATATCGTGTCAATTTAAATGTTACATAAAGATAGAGCAAGAAAACTAAAAAGTCAAAATAAATAATCATTTAACTGCTAGGGAAAGTCCATATAAAGGGCATTGTATTACTCTATCAAGAAAATATCAAAGATTTTCAATACTTTATTGATCAGCTCATTTCCATAGTGTGAAACCTTGTAAACTATTGATATAGGTGAAAAAGAAGAGCTACATTTGAAAGTTGCAAATAAATATTGCTTTAATTCTTGGGTCAAGATACAAATATAAAACATTTGCTGTACCATTGTTTTGAATGTGGATCGGCACATCAAATTCAATTTATATGGTGAGGTAAAATGCACTTCTCACAGATGCATAGAAGTTATTCCTATATGTCATCACTACTGTTGTCCAAATTTGTAGTTTATCAATGGTCATGTTTAAAATTATTGCTGTACAATTAAAAAAAAAATCAATTAAGAAATATTTGAGAAGATAAAGTATTGACTGGTTAGGTAGAGGTAATTGACTAGCCAAAAGATTCTTGGGTCAGTAGAGAATTTCTCATATTTTGTGTAAGATGAGCATCAGTTTGATATATAATATCCACTAGTCACTTGTCTATTAGATTCCAACAAACATTGGTTAAGCACTTAGTATGTAACAGATATTGTAATAAGCACTCTGGCATACAGTGATAAAAACAAAGATAAATAAAAGATAATATTAGAAATGATCCAAGAAACACACCTCAGATAATGTCAGGAATCTAACCTCAAGTGCTGTATAATACAATATGAAGGTTATTTATTTCCCAGTTTGAAACTGATATGACTTTTTGGAGCTAAGAAACTACTAAGAGAATTTCCCTACATGAGTCAAGGACACAAGTTCTCTTTCTCCTCCTAGAAATCATGCAACAACCTCAATGATAATAAAAACCTCTCTAAAACTGCATTTTCAAGGAAATTAGGAAGCAGAATTGAAAAGTATGTACTGAGGAGAAGGTATATAGAAGAAATTGCAGGGAATAATATGTGAGTTATAGACTTGGTCAGTAGCAGCATATTTCAGAAAGCACAGCAAAAGTATCTTTCCTGAAGGTGAGTGGCTCACTGTGAATTGTGAAACTGTATCCCTTCTTTGCAGTAATCATGATATGGGAACAAGTATGAACAGTACTGATGGCAAACCTGCTCTCCACCCTGACCTGAATGGTTTGGATGAAAGGAGAGGAGAGAGGGCTAAAAAAAAAAAAAAATTCCCAGAAGAGAAGTTTTAGCAAAAAGTAGTCTGGAGAGATAATTGTCAGCAGAGGAGAGATCATTTGGATTCTGAAAATTTTAAGACTACTCTGAAATATCTAACCCTACAGAAAATTCCTGAAAATAGCTTGTCCAGGAAAACTCCAACACATTCACTGAGGAGTAATACAAAAGGAACTAGAACAGCATCTATACAAAGATAATATACAAAATGAAGCATAAAACATAAAGGTTTACACCACAGAGTAAACTCATTGCCATGGTGCCTAAGAAAAATGTGAACAAATATTATATTTCAGCATGAATTGAAAAAAAAAACACCTCATGAAACAAAAGTCTCTATAACGTTATAACATTAGACTAGAAACAGATAATGAACTCAGGTAAGAGATGTCAAGAAACTGTGTGGACTGAAACATGAACTGTCTTATCTTAGAAAAGAAGTAGAAAAAAATAATTGCAGAAATAAAGGAAAACATGAAGGCTGCAAAGAAGAATGGTTACTAAAAAACACTACTAAGTAAGATAGACAATAGAAAACAGGAAAATGAAATACAAAGACTTTAAAATAAAGTATTAGCTATTTAGATTTGGTGGAAATGTCCTCACTATATGCGCCCCCAGGGAAGCCCCAGAATTTCATTTTAAGAGGATAAAAATATTTTGGAGATGGAGGGTGGTGATGATTGTACAACAATGTGAATGTACTTAATGCTACTGAACTGTACACTTAAAAATGGTTAAAGTGGTTTATGTTACATATAATTTACTACAGTGAAAAAAATCATGAAAGAGGAATTATCTTTTCATAACAAAAAGGAACATCTTGTGTTGTAAGAAATTGACCTAGAGGGCTTCCCTGGTGGCGCACTGGTTGAGAGTCCGCCTGCCGATGAAGGGGACACGGGTTCGTGTCCCGGTCTGGGAAGATCCCACATGCCACAGAGCGGCTAGGCCCGTGAGCCATGGCCGCTGAGCCTGCACGTCCGGAGCCTGTGCTCCGCAACAGGAGAGGCCACAACAGTGAGAGGCCCGCGTACCGTAAAAATAAACAAACAAACAAACAAAAAACTGACCTAGAACAGGCCAAGACATGGTCCATTAAAAACTTTGGAAACTAAAGATAACGAGACAAGCAACAGCCTCACAATACTTATAAAGGGAAAAACAGATCAAACTAGTCTCAAATTTCTCCACAGAACCTGTCAATACCAGAAGTCAGTGGAGCAATATCTAAAAGATACTTAAGGAGAGAAAGCATAATCATGGATTTTATATTCAGACAGCCATACTCAAGTATAAAAGTTACAAATAATTGTTTAAATGTGCAAGAGACATGGAATTTTATTCCCAAGAGACCTTTTTAAGAAAACTACTAGAGGAAGAGACTTCAGATAATTAAGGAAACATTGGTGAAAACATGACAAGAGAACTGGCATAAAGCATTGAATGTATTTAACTGCAAAGCAAATGTGAAGATTAGGGTTAAGTCAACAGGCAAAGGAATATTCCCTGACAATAAAGAAATAATAAAAGAAAAAGTAGGAAAGAGATGACAGGGAAAAGACTGGAAGAAGAATTTCCTGATTGTATCTTCTAAAATATTTGGGAACCAAAGAATATCATTTACAGATGACAAATAAAATACAAATATGTGAACCATAATACTTGTAATACTATATATATATTTTTTCACCCATTACCATAATAATACAAAAAAAAAATCAGTGGTTAAGACAATGACCTTTAATTCTCTGAAATTCTCCAGAATCTGCTGCTTGGCTGGGGCAGCTCTGCTTCAAGAAGCATGTCTGTGGGTCCAAGTCTTCTCCACACATGGTTATCATCATTTTGGGGACAGTGGACTAGGTAGCCAGGCATGATTTTATGATTATGGCAAAGGCTTAAGAAGCACACAGACCTCTTGAGTCTTAACATTGAAAAACATCCTCAAAATAGGTGAAGGTGAAGGGAGTCAAAAGGAACAAACTTCCATTCATAAAATAACTAAGTTATGGTGATATAACGTACAGCATGGTGACTACAGTTAATAGTACTGTATTGCATACTGGAAAACTGCTAAGAGAATAAATCTTAAAAATTCTCATCACAAGAAAAAAAGTTTTTTAAACTATGTATGGTGATACATGTTAACTAGACTTATTGTGGCAATCATTTCACAATATATGCGAATATTGAATCATTATGTTGTACATTTGAAGCTAACATACCTCAATTTTTTTAAAAAGGTAAAGTAATTTTTAAAAAGCCCTCACTTTTCTGAGCTCATCTCTTTACTGTAGTACCTTAGATGTAGCTAAAAGCAACCAAAATATGCTTCTGACATTATGCCTGGAAATATCTTGCCCAACCTTGCATTCTACCCGAGATCACAGATCCTTGGGTATGTTTAAATTTTTTCAACTTATAGTAAGTGACAGTTTTACCAAATGTTTTGTCACCGTGTAACTTAGGATGTTAGGCTGAAAATGCCCTCTCAAAGATGTTCACATCCTAATCCCAGAACCTGTGACTATTTTACCTTGTTAACAAAAGGGTCTTTGCACATGTAATTGAATTAGGGATCTTGAGATGAGAAGATTATCCTGGGTCATCTGGCTGTGACCAAAACAATCACAAGTGTCCGTATAAAATAAAGGCAGGAGGATCAGAGTCAGGGAAGGTGGTGTGATGACAGAAGAAGCAGAGAGAGATTTGAAGATACTATTCTGTTGGCTTTGAAAATGGAGAAAGGAGTCCTGGTCCCAGGAATGAAGACAGACTCCAGAAACTGGAAAAGGCAAGGAAAGAGATTTTCCCAAAGAACTGCTCTTAGAAACCAACCCTACCAAAATCTTGACTTTACACTAGTGAGACTGATTTTGGACTCCAGAACTGTAAGATAATAAATTTGGGTTAAGTCATTAAATGTGTGGTAATTTGTTATAGCAGCAATAGGAAATCAATATACATAGGTTATCAATTTCCCAAATTTGTAAAATTATTTTCTCACCAATTTTTCCAACCTCTTGTAATAAATATGACACAAACATTCACTGAAGAATAGAGAAAATTAAATGGCTGCCCAGCAAGTTTTGCTGACTGTCTCATCTAAAATACCTGAAAGCTAAATATATTATTTAAATTTGGCAAGTCAAGTGATATAAATTTGTGCATGTTTAACAGTACAAAGGTAAGGAGTAAGAAAAATAATCAAATGTTGGAAGAGACAGAGAGTGGAGGGAAGCGAGAGAAAAATGTACCAATTTTCTTATTATAGGAAACTAATAAACACTGTTTAAATCAATAAAAAAGGGTGTTAAGGTTATAATTATAGCAATGGGAAAAAAAACAAATATTCTTAAGCATTAAATGCATGTGCACACACACACACACACACACACACACAGACACACACACACACTATACATAAACCAAAATCAAAGAGATCCATAGTGAAAATGTACAAATAACACTGGGGGAAAAAACCCAAAAAACATAACAAGATAATGTGAAAATAAAAAAATAAGAGTACACTAAGCAAATGCAAATCAAAAGAAGGAGAGGCATAATTTCATTATCAACTAAGGTAGAACTCATGGTGAAAACAAAAAGTGGTACCAGAGGGGGAACTTTACAATTATATAAGGTACAGTTCACATGAAGATGTAAGAGTTATGAATATCCGTGTACCAAATAACATAACACCATTATTCCGAAAGCAGAAATTATAGAATATTCAAGCAGAAATATACTAAACACACCAGCAGGTAGAAACACAGTCACTCAGTTTAACTCAATCCAGCAAATATTTATTGAGCTCCCATTAAGTACTGGGAATTTAGCAACTAAAGAAATAGACAAAGACTCCTTCCTCTACGTATCTTGTATCCTACCGTGGAGAGAGGAACAATATTTGAAAAAAAGTAAAATATACAATATGGTAGAACATGATCAATTCTACGGAGAAATTAGAGTACTGGGGACATGGGTTTCAATTTGAGTAGAGTGGGCAAGAAAAACATCAGTGAGATGGTGATTTTGAACAATGTTTTGAAGGAGCAATATTTTGTTTAGATAAGGGAATGTGGAGAGAGGGGTTGATGGGAAGTAGGTAAAAGAGGCAAGGAGTGAAAAGTGTACTTTTCACTCTACAGCTTCTATAAATTTTGAACAATGTGGCTATAATACCTTTTCAAAAACATTAAAAAATTAAAATATACTATTTAGAGAACTAGGACAATTTGGGGAAACAAACTGAACATGAGACAGAATATTGGGTTTTGGTTCAGGTTCAGTTACTAACTTGCTTATGACTGTGGATGAGCCACTTAATCCCCTGGGCTTACTTTCTGGATCTGCAAAAATGGTGGTCCTGGATTAGATGATCTTCAAATTCCTTCCCCCTTTAATATTCTGTGGGTCTGTGATTTAATACAGTGTTCACCAAACTGTGGCTTAGGAAAATAGTTCTGGAGTCTAGCCATTATTCATCCTTTTTATCAGCACCCAGTTCTCTGCTTCCCTGCAACAGACAAATAATGAATAATTGTTTTTCCAAATCTAAAATTATATAATTCAAATTGCATAAAGAATAAATATTAGAAAATTCATGAAACAGCACCTTTTCAAAAGGATTCAAAACTAAATGATATCAGGAAAAAATCCCTAAAAATATAATACCAGACTATCCTTTTAGGCCTCATCATCACCATCATAAAATCACAAATATATTTTAATATATATTTAATATGAATCTACAAAAATTACCTTTATATTCTTTTGTAGATTGCCATAGCCTTTGGGTAAGCCCCAGGAAATTTTCTGTTCATCATGAGATTAAGCTCAATTAGATCTGTGGGTGAAATATGCCTTTCTCTATGTAATTTGGCAATTCATAATGTTATATGATTTATGTTAGTCTTATAGTTATGTACCTAAATTCTGACCCCTGTCTCTGAATTTTATGGAATTAATTTCTTAGAGCAAGATCTTACTTGCTTGGTAACTTCCACAGCATATTTTACATAACTCTGTACAAATATATGCTCAAATATGGTTCTGTCTTGACAGATCCATGATATGAGGAAAGATATGAAGTGGAAGGTCATGAGTAGACATTTTAGAGGATGACTTCCAAATTCTCCTACCCTGATATAAATGAGCACATGATAAAATTAGGCCAAGTATGCAAAGTCTCTCCTGTCCACTAGGGTCAACACCTCTTCCCAAAGAGAATAAATGTTCCAAGTATGAGATCTTACCATTCACACAGTGAAAATATTTGCATGGTCACAAAATAAAATAATGGTATTTTTTGTTCTCTGATTCAAGGGGGATTTGATACCCAGATATTTCCCTTAACAGCAAGGGAAGGATGACTACAGTTTTTATAAATAGACTGTCTCAAAATGCAGATTGAATGAAGTTCCTTGAAAGCAAGACTGCAACATTCACTACAATCTCCATATATCCTCTGGAAACATGAAATATGTCTGGTGTGCCATTTTGGTAGAGTATCTTGCAACATTTCTTTTTTCATTAATCTAAATGTACTCTTTGTTTTCTATGGAGACTTTTTGAAACTGTCTTTCTTGTCTAAGAATTAATAAAACCATTTCAAATCTTGCACTGCACTTGGAATCAGCATCTCTTAAATAAATGGTCCCACATATTTGATTTCAAGTTTATACACTATCTTTTGTCCCCATACATGAAAATATACGTTTTGAGGATTTTTTCATCAGTACCACCTAATAAAACTGTATAACTCCCTAAAATCAGACTGACAGCAGTGAACATTTTTAAGTCAGAGAGGGATCATGTTATAAAAATAAGTTTCAGTCAGAGCAATAAAACTGCATCTTACTTGTTTGTAGGTCCAAAACAGCTGTTTCAGTATGTGCGCCAACAGAAGTGTGGGAGTCTCTACTCAGAAGAGTTCTGTCCTAATTATCCTCAATTATCATGGATATCACCTGGTTTGAATTTCTTACTGTTACTCCTTGACTAATTTTCCATTATAGATGTGTGTTTACATGTAGCACATCATTGATATGTAAAATGTATCTAAATATTCTCTTTATATTTGTCTTCTCTATTCTTTTTTATTGTGTTAAATTACCATACTATTGCTGTGTAAAAACCTATTATGACTATATCCAAACTAGAATAATGTTGTATAATGTTACAAACAATTTTTTAAAATATGATACTGCAATAATGATTTCACAAAATATTCATTTGTCTCAGAAATTTATATAAGATTTTCGCTAAAACTAAATGAAAGAAGTGCCTCAATTTGTTTAATTATTTTCTTTTTCTTGCTCCCAGCATACAGACATATCAGAAAACTGAACCAGTAATATCTTTATTTGAATAAGTAGCTTTGTAGGGAAAATGCTTTAAAAATTGTAATTTGGATTAGTTGTTCTCAGGAAATTGAAATCCCACCAATTAAAAAACTATTGTTTTTTCAGAAATAGCTGAAACTAAAATGTTATTTTGCAGTGATACTAAAACTGGGCAGGAATTGATATAAGAAACAAAATCAGTCATTTTCCAAAGTAGACAAAAAGCAAACAAGAAAAACTGAACTAAGTTAAAAAATGTGAAATATTATGTTAGATCTATAAATGAATCATGACATTAGTACAAGATGGACACAAGCTGAAAAACATATTGTGGTAGATACACCCCTAAAATGCTTCCTTATTTTCTACCTCAATAGAAAATTGTCATAGTTTTGTTGCTCAAATGATATTTATGTGGGAAATCTTTATGATATATATTTCCAGGCATTTTAAAATCTAAACCTCAATACCCTGCTGTTTCCAGAGGTGATATAACCTTTGGGATATCGGTACATTAATCATTTTTTTTTAATTGGGGTATAGTTGTCTTACAATGTTGTATTAGTTCCTACTGTACAGGGAAGTGAAGTAGAGTTTCCTGTGCTATACAGCAGGTTCTCATTAGTTACATATTTTATGCATATTAGTTAGTTAGTATGTATATGTCAATCCCAATCTCCTAATTCATCTCACCACCCCCTTTCCCCCCTTCGTGTCTATATGTTTGTTCTCTATGTCTGTGTCTCTATTTCTGCCTTGGAAACAGATACAGATGAACATTAATAGTTTTTATCACTTAAAACCATTCAGTACTTCCTAGGATCTTGGATCCAAAAATTGATAAGCTATCTTAGCTAAATCAAAGCTGATCACCATCCACTGGTTTTGTTTCACAGGACACATGAATTAGCAAAAGACTTCAGGGGACTCTACATTGTCTAAAAGAGAACATAGTTTGTCTGGAACGTCTTCTGCCAATCATCGAGTTCACCTGAAACCCGTAGTAGGGCAAAAGGAAGTACGTTCTTGAATGTTCCTTGCTTCTGAAGTTGCAGAGGTGGTCTGTTGTTGACTGAGGGCCTCTAAGTAGCCAGATCAGAGCAGTTTCTGAGACCTACAGGAACTTCTTCCAGCCTACTTATTCCCAATTCAACTGCCAAGTGCAAGACTCTGGATTATGTGCAGTGGAAATATGTAGACAAAAACTACAGATCTTGCCCTGAAGGACCTAATAGTCTAAGAGCAAAGTTAATAATTCTGTACAAATATCTGGATAAATGGTGAAAACTAAACTCACCCAATTTAGAGCCATCCTCATTCTACTTGGACTAAACCCTGGGCTTCTCTGTCACATCTCTTGTTTTAGTAATGGTACCTCCCAAGGCAGATACATGGCAACCTTCCTAACTCTTTCTTCCATCTTTCCCTCTCTATCCCAGATACCCATGTTTTAGGTTGAAAAATAGTTTCATTCCCCTCCCCCAAATAACTATCTGACCAGTTCCCCTCATCCCATAGCTTTCTTCAAAAATGCATATCTGATCATATTCCTTCTCAGCAACCTACAAGCTGAGCTCCAAACTCTTGTGTGTAAAAGATAAGGTTTTGGCCAGCTCATTCCTCACTGCCTCTCTTGTCTTACTTCTTACCAGTTTCCTCTGTGCAACTGAAGTTCCAGTCATTTGGAATTGTTTAGTTGTCCTCAAATAAGTTACTGGACATGTGCCTTTGCACATGTTCATCTGTCTGGAATGCCCTATACCACCCCATTGTATACCTGATGTGATTTGCTGTGAACTCTCCTTCATCCTTTATTCTCAGTCCAAGCAGTTTTCCTCCTGTAATATACTTCCTAGTGCCCTAAATAATAATATAGACATTTATTCATATAATAGCATCTGTTGTTCTCTACGTCCAGAGCCTTTTCAACAGGATGTTATATTTTTTCTCATGTCTGCCTCAACACTAGATGAACATCTTGAGTGTAGAGATAGCATGAGTTTTTTTCATTTTCATATCCCAACTCTTACTGCAATACTGGACAGACAGTAAATTCTCAAAAAATATTGAATTGAAAATACAATTATAAAGTAATAACCCAGGGACTTCCCTGGTGGCGCAGTGGTTAAGAATCCACCTGCCAATGCAGGGGACAAGGGTTCGATCCCTGATCCGGGAAGATCCCACATGCCATGGAGCAACTAAGCCCGTGAGCCACAACTACTGAGCCTGCGCTCTAGGGTCTGTGAGCCTCAACTACTGAAGCCTGCATGCCTAGAGCCCGTGCTCCACAACAAGAGAAGACCCCGCAATGGGAAGCCTGCGTACCGCAACAAAGAGTAGCCACAGCTCGCTGCAACTAGAGAATGCCCGCGTGCAGCAACGAAGACACAATGCAGCCAAAAATAAATAAACAAATAAATAATAATTATTTTTAAAAAGTAATAACCTAAAACTGCATGCGAAAAATGCTATAATAGTTACATCTAAGTTGACAGAGTACATCAAGCTGAGATAATCAGGAAAGGCTTCCTGGTATGTTATACTTGAGTCAAACAAAAGAATGAATAGAATTTATAGACATGGAAATGGAAGGGTGAAAATGCTCAGCTTGGGGAATTGCATGATCAATAAGCAGAAAATGGAAAAATATGTCCTGTCAACAAGGAACTGGACTCTACAGAGAATGGGTGCAGGATAAAGAACTATAATAAATAAGGTGGAAAAGTATGCTTGGAGAATAGATTGTTAGAGATTATGAATATCTGGCTAAAAAGTATTAGTTCATGTTTTTTCTCTAAGAAATAAAATACGGATATATTGAAGGAGTGCTATCTTATGCACAAAAAACAAACACATATATTCTGTCAGGAAAAGGAATGATAACTTAAGTACGAAAGTTAGCTTAGGAAAGATATTATAGAAGCTCACATACAGTGTTTTTCTCTAGAAAATATGGACGTATTTCAGGATAAATAGATGATACTGATATAGCCATAGCCATAGATATAGATACAAATATAGAAAGATATAGATATAGATCCTGACATAGACATTGACCTAGATATTCCAGCAAATTTAAGACATGAAATAGTAGGGTTTGACATCGTATAGAACTTGGATAATTGCAATTCAAAGTATATAAGATTCTAGGAGAGACAATCTACATAATTCAGTATCTGTTGGCAGAAATGGTAGTGGGGGAAAGGGAGGAGAGAGGGCAGAGAGAAATGAATCAAAGAACCCACTGATTTGGCATCTTTTATCTATTAAATTGTACTATGAATTTGCTTTATTTGCATAAAGCCAGACAAGTTTACTGAAGGTAGGGCCCTTCATTATCTTTTTTGAAACCCTACCACTCAACCTAGGCTGTGGTCAATTTGGGGTACTCGAACAAAATCGAATTGATCTGACCAGAGCTGAACAGTTAATGCAACCTCCTGTCTACAGCTGCTGTCATCTATGGCATTTGACTATTTTTTGTTTTAAATTTGGATTCCCTGGGCCATGGCAAGGGCATATCTATATTAGATTTACCTGTCAGTGGTTTATCCTACAAATTCTGGTCACATATCAAATCCATATACTGTCTTTCAAAGAACTGTTCTTATATAGTTCAATGACCCCTGCTGTTTAATCTTACTACACATGGAAAAAAACCTGCCAGCTTGAGGAAGCACTGTTTTATTGTAACAGTAAATACACTGTGTTATGCTAAACTTAGTGAGATATACCATGCTTGCCAACAAATTACTCTTACGAAAAATAGCAACAATTGTGTATCCATCTAAAGCTCAAAAAAATACTGTATTTACCTTTCAATAGTGAAATGTACATTTATAAAACCAAGGGAATTAAGACACTTAATCTTTTATGCACTCTTTATTAAGTTTTCTTTGTGAAAAGCAAGCTGTGCTGTGTAAAGTATCACCTCAAGAAAAAAGGAATTCCAAAAATATGTGTGGCTACCACTTTAAAAACTTCTATTAGCTATTTTTATTTATAAGCTTGTTCCCTTTTCTTTATAAATGGTTTTTATTATAATTTAGACACCAATAAATTACCTCCTGATATATACCAATCTTGAATACTGCCTGTTGTCTAGAATAGCTATTAAAGCTTTCTAAAAATCCTTATAACATCTAGGGAGATATGGGGACTGTCTTTTAAAGCTGATGATTTTGGCTTTTCTTCCTTTCTTTCCTTGGCAAATTCTAAAGTAGTTGGAGTACATTTGGCCAATAATGATCTAGTTTGAATTTTTTTTAGTCAATTAATTTATTTTTATTTTTGGCTGCGTTGGTTCTTCATTGCTGCGTGCGGGCTTTCTCTAGTTGTAGCGAGCAGGGGCTACTGTTCGTTGCAGTGCACAGGCTTCTCATTGAGGTGGCTTCTCTTGTTGCGGTGCAGGGGATCTAGGTGCACCGGCTTCAGCAGTTGTTGTGTGTGGGCTCAGTAGTTGTGGCACACGGGCTTAGTCGCTCCACAACATGTGGGATCTTCCCGGACCAGGGATTGAACCCGTGTCCCCTGCATTGGCAGGTGGATTCTTCCCAGGCCACCAGGGAAGTCCCTAAAATTTTTTAAATATCATAGTAGATTTTAGGGAATTGTCTTTCAGCTATGTGGGGCATTGAAAAGAAACTTGTGAACTACTGTTCACAGTGTCTATATGTGACAGGATCTATTGTTTCTACAGTTAATTCAGTCAAATAAAGCATTTGATCTGAATGTTTGACCAAATGAGCAGCGGTTTGACTGAGCTGACAGCCATCATGGCGGCTCTGGTCGTGCATGTCCACCCAGGCTTTGTTTGTAAGCTGGCAGTCTCTGCACAGAGAATACACAGCATATGCCAGGTGGCCATGTGTCTGAGGCAGAGGGAAGGGAGAACAAAGCTAAAAAAGCTTCTTGGACAGAGACGCTTTAAGCCAGCCGACTGCCAGTAATATATTAAAGAGAGAAGAAAATGCAATGATGCCTGACTATACTCAACAGTAAACAACTCCAAGCCTGAGATTCAGATCACAAATCTTCCTCTGCTGCTGACAAGCTCAGCTTGAGCATGGCTGCAGGAGACAAAGAAACCTGCTCCAAGAAGAAAACAGGAAAGAAGATCCTCACGCCGATTTTAATCTACCCCAGATGCAGGTTTTAGGAGCCTCTTATGTTATATCCACTGTATTTTTTTTTTTTTCAAACAACAACATTTATTTCTCACAGTTCTGGAGGCTGGAAGCCTGAGATCAGGGTGGAGGTCCCCTCAGTTTCTGGTGAGGGCTCTCTTCCTGGCTTGCAGACAGCCACCTTCTCCCTGTGTCCTCATGTGGCCTTTGCTCAGTGTGTGCCTCTCTATTGTATTCTTATATCACAAAACTTTTCTGTTGAAGGTGAGGATGGGGGGAAAAAAGTTCTAGAATGGCAAAAATAAGAACTTCCTGTTTATCTCTTTCCTCTTTATCTCTACCCTCTATTTGGCATTTGCATTGGCATTTACTTCTCACCACCATCTTCCCCACAAACTTCGGAATACAGGGGGCAGATGCTAGATGCCATCTCAGAAGTGTTCCAAAATATTATTTTGGAAAGGAAGTAAGATGGAATAGGTTCCCTACAAAGTGGAATGAATAATTTATCATATAAATACAGTATTGCCCTTATTCCCTGCATTATGCTTTAGGATAAATAAAATGTTTTCTCTTCTGCATCATTTTCCCTTTGCTCATTTATTGAGCAGCTGCTATGGGCTAGACAGTGTGCCAGAAGACTGACCTTCAGTATTTCTAGTCTTCCCAACAGTGCCACTAAGCTCCACTGTGTTCATCTTACAGATAAAAACAATGACATTCAGAGCAGTTGGTTAACTTGCCCAGGCTCACTCAGCTAATTAGTGTGAGAGAGATTTAGAAACCAAGGTTATATGACTTCAAAACCGTGCAAATCAGCTTCATTCACAAATAAGTCAGTTTGCAAGGGTCTCTCAGGTGCCCTATACTTCTACAAGTTGTTTCATTTAATCAACACAAAATGAGGGCTCTAATGGAGTATTGTTCTATTTCTGACATTAGAATGCTAAAACTCTCAGCTCTAGTGACCCAAGGTCATACTTTCAGGTGACCCAAGGCCAGATCAAATTCAAACACGGGTCAAACTCAATGTATATTTCACTCCTAGCCGGAAAGTTCTGTTGACCTGAACTCAAGTGAGTTTAAAGAGCTAGTTCCTCTCTTCTTGAAGGTATTATGCCATTTTGAAATTAACAAAATGGATGCAAATTTGAATGGATGTTATCATCGTAGGACTTTGTGGTTTTGAATATTTTGTGCACTCTGCCAGGAAAGTATTTCTCTCTATTATATCTGACAAATTCCTTCACAGTTTAGTTCTGATGTATGTTTTTTTGAACACACTCTTTAATTCAGAAAGGCAGAACTAGTTGCTCCCTTGCTGGTGCTCCAACGAACACTGTATCGAACCTGTATTAGAGTATTTTGCTGTGTTGTACTGAATTGTTTGTCTCTGTGTAGGGCTCCTCCAGGCAACCTGTGATCTCTCAGAAAAGACGTTTTTTTTATCATGTTGACCTTTGAGCTTCCAGTTCTCAGGTCAGTGTGCTACCGCAGCAGATATTAAAAACATTGGCTATGAGAGTATATAATTAAACAATATAAGAATGAAAAACCATCAGAAAAATATAGGTGTAGATCAGCATGGAAAAAGAAATGCCATTTATATTGAAGGGACAGAATTATATTACCCTGTATCTGGCTTTTAAGGCAATTTGGCTGAGTTAAAAATCCTATTTTCTGTAGAAAAGCCTTACCTGAGCTGCCAATATCATCTAAGATTATTAAAAGAAGGATTTTAAAGATCTAATTTACTTTTTGTCATGCACTGCTTGCTATTTGCATTCCACTCTGGTTGAACATTGAAACGAGACAAGCCTTTATCACCTTTGTGTCTGGTCACGTCTGCTTCCTAGTCTCCCTTGCTAGCCCAGCGCCGCAGTACCAGGCTGTAAACATAGCAGCAAAATGGTTCAGGAAAAGAAAAAGAAAAAAAAAGCTGCTTTGGTTCACAATTGGATGAAAATATATTTAATGAAAACATTTCTATCAGTAGTAGGCTTTTTATAAACTCTTTTCCTTGTAATTAAATTTTCTAAAATGCAGACATTTGGCCTTAAGTATCTCATGGATGTAATATTGGCACCAGATCAGTACAGCTTGCTTGCCAAGCTTAAAAGGGAAAATATAATGGGAAAATACTGTAATTTTATAGTTCTTGTAAAAATGAGGAAATCACAGCCTGCACAAAAACCCCAAGTAGTATGTCCCTAAATCTGCCCACAGAGAGACCGAGATATATGTTTTCTTCGTTGAGGATGACCCTAGAAACCTATTTGGGGTTTATTTTAGTTTACCCTAACATAACTATAGATCCACCTCAGCAAACAGATGTGCAGAACATGAACTTTATGTTCATTGGCTCAGGAAATGTAGCTGAGATTTTAAACTGATTTCCATTTTTATTATGTAGTATGACTTTTGCTTCTTTGTTCTCCTATAACAAACTTCAATCCCCCTGAAAATACCCTAACTGATAGCTTCTAACAGGGTTAGACTGTGTGAGCTGAATGTAGACTTGTTTATGACTGCCTTATCCACACATGCACCTGACATATTTTCTCTCAGTGGATCAACAAATTGGATTTTTCAAGAGCAGGAGAAAGGTACAAGCTCCTTCTAATAAAGTAAATATGATACCACTTGTGGATAGAAGAATCTTTTGAACCAAATTAAAAGTACATTTTTGAGGCATTAAGCATAGGAAATTCAGCATCTACAAACTTGCTAAAGAATAAATTGCACCAAGCTCCCCAGTGATGGTAAAGAAAACTATGTCTGAGCATGTGCCCTGGCTCTTCTTTCTTTTCCCATAGAACCAATTTACCTCTCCCCTCAGACCTCTCTGTGCTTGTGATAGTTAATTTTATGTGTCCACTTGACAGGGTGAAGGGATGTCTAGGTAGCTGGTTACATTATTTCTAGGTGTGTCTGTGAGGGTATTTTAGGAAGAGATTAGCATCTGAATCAGTAGACTGAGTAAAGCCGATAGATGGCCCTCCCCAATGCAGGTGGGCATTATCCACTCCACTGAGAACCCAAAGAAAACAAAAAGGTGGAGGAAGGGTGATTTCACTCCTCTGCTTGAGCTGAGACATGTGTCTCCTCCTGCCCTGAGACACTGGCACTCCTG
Source organism: Monodon monoceros (assembly GCF_005190385.1). NCBI lineage: Eukaryota > Metazoa > Chordata > Mammalia > Artiodactyla > Monodontidae > Monodon > Monodon monoceros. The sequence continues at coordinate 26,838,029 of NW_021703767.1, read as the reverse complement.
GTTTTTGGGGCTTTCAGACTTAGACTGGGACATATACCATCAGGTCTTCCAGCTCCTTCCAATTTCAGGTCTCTTTAGACTCCAATGGAATTATACCACCAGCTTTCCTGGGTCTCCAGCTTGCAGATGGCAGACTATGAGACTTCTGGGCCTCCAAAACCATGTCAGCCAATTTCTGTAATAACTCTCTTTATATAGCTATATATTTTATTGGTCCTGTTTGACTGGAGACCCCTAATACAGTGCCCCTATAGGTGATTGCTATGACTGCCGTGTCCTTGCAGCTCTCCTCGGCTGCAAGGACATGGCAGCCTCTCTGTGTCCTTGGCTTTCCTGCAGGCATACCTTTAGTTAGGTTTGGCCAATAAGAGCATCAGAGGAGAAGAGGGTGGGAAGAGAGAAAATCTGTATATACTTTTTTTTTCCTTCTTGCTTTGGTGTCACAAGTGTGGCTGTGGTGTTTCCCTCTACAACTAATGTTTTCATCAGAGAGTCTTCCTCCATGGTCCTCACTCTAGTGGTCCGCCATAATTCTGTGTCCTTCTTATATTCATTGGTCCTTGGAGTGACTAATCCTCCCTAATATTACTAGAATTTGGGTGCCTCACCAACTCGTGTTTGCTCTCCTATGCCTGCTCACAACCCTATATATTGTACTTTTATTAAAAACTCTTCCATGTCTGGACAGCAACATGTAAATCAATGAAGTCAGAACACTCCCTCACATCATACACAAAAATAAACTCAAAATGGCTTAAAGACTTGAATATAAGACATGAAACCATAAAACTCCTAGAAGAGAACAGAAGCAAAAGATCCTCTGACATAAATCGTAGTGATATTTTCTTAGATCAGTCTCTCAAGGCAAAAGAAATAAAAGCAAAAGTAAACAAATGGAACCTAATCAAACTTATAAGCTTTTGCACAGCAAAGGAAACCATAAACAAAATGAAAAAGCAACCTACGGACTGGGAGAAAATACTCACGAACGATGTGACTGACAAGGGATTAATTTCCAAAACATACGAACAGCTCAGACAACTCAATATCAAAAAAACACAAACAACCTAATCAAAAAATGGGCAGGAGACCTAAATAGACATTTCTCCAAAGAAGACATGCATATGGCCAACAGGCACATGAAAAGATTCTCAACATCACTAATTATCAGAGAAATGCAAATCAAAACTACAATGAGGTATCACCTCATACCAGTCAGAATGGCCATCATCAAAAAGTCTACAAGTAACAAATGCTGGAGAGGGTGTGGAGAAAAGGGAACCCTCCTAGACTGTTGGTGGGAATGTAAATTGGTACAGCCACTATGGAGAACAGTATAGCAGTTCCTTAAAAAACTGAACATATAGTTACCATATGATCCAACAATCCCACTCCTGGGCATATATCCAAAGAAAACTCTAATTCGAAAAGATATATGCACCCCAAAGTTCATTGCAGCACTATTTACAACAGCCAAGACATGGAATCAACCTGAATGTCCATCAACAGATAAATAGATAAAGAAGATGTGGTATATACATACAGTGGAATTATTACTCAACCATAAAAAAGAATTAAATATTGTCATTTGCAGCAACATGGATGGACCTAGAGATTATCATATTAAGTGAAGTAAGTCAGACAGAAAAAGACAAATATCATATGATATCACTTACATGTGGAATCTAAAAAAATAATACAAATGAACTTATTTACAAAACAGAAACAGACTCACAGACATAGAAAACAAATTTATGCTTACCAAAAGGGAAAGGGAGGGGGCGATAAATTAAGAGTATGGGATTAACATATACACACCACTATATATAAAATAGATAAACAACAGTGATTTACTGTATAGCAGAGGGAACTACATTAAATATCTTGTAATAACCTATAGTGGGAAAGAATCTGAAAAATCTAAAAAGATCATATATATATATATATATATATATATATATGAATCACTTTGCTGTATACCTGAAGCTAACAAAATATTATAAATCAACTATACTTCAATCAAAAAAAAAACTTTTCTTGTGAACCGTCTAAGACAAATCCAATGTCTTGCTAGGGTCCTAAATAATAGAAACAGCAACATTTTTAAAGTTAGCGGTCACTTGAATGAAATAACCCACTGGATAGCCATGGAGTGATTAATGGGCTTCCAGTAGGAGGGTCTTTGTGAGCAAGGTTTTCCAACTGCCTTCACCTTTAACATCCAGCAAAGACTGAGAGAACATGAAGTGACTGAAGTCTGCATCCTCGAAGGAAATAAAAGAGCTGTCAAAAACTTCCCAGGTTCTTTAAGGAAACTGGTAGATTGAGTAGAAATTATTTCATATCAGTGGATGCATAAGGGGCTGATTTGTGAATCTCCTGGCTGGCACACAGCTTCAACTCAAGGAGGAAGAGGATAGAGAAGACCCAACAGAACGTAACCCTCTGTAACTCAAAATGGCAATGACAAACTGGACTGCAGAGCATCTTAGCAAAAGAGAAAGTAAATTTTCCAAGGACATCTTTGTGCCCAGAAAATAAGGAAGTGCTCAAAAATGATCTGAACATATCAGAGTGATAAAGGACTTAGAGGAGCTCCCACTAGCCAAATCTGACCATTTTGAGTTCAAAATACATAATGATAATTAACTCATTGAATACAATATTGAAATAATAAAGGGGTCAGAGGTGGGGAAGGAAGGAAATAAAGAAAGAAGGAAGGAAGACAACTCTTTCTTATAGTAGAATACCAATTAATAAACATATAATAATGAAGTTAATAATCAATCTTTAATAATTATGGGTGCTAAAATAGTGTGTGAAAATGGATTTAAAAAAGAGGACATTTCAGAGGCTCAAAGAAACTCACCATAAATTACTTCTTGATTGCTAAGGGAAAAAAAAAGCAATTTCACCTTGGAGAAACCTAGCAAATACTACCTTAGTCAAAGGATCAAAGTTAGCATCTTCAGTATAGGACAAAACACCATCACATGCCTCCTGATATGATGTGTTAAGAAGAACATAACATCATTTTTGTGATATTCTTGCCAAGTCTGAATGAATGATTCCTCTATTAACTCAGTGATCTTCATGTAAAGAAATCATCCTCACTTTTATGTTGCTTATCTCACAGGAATTTCAATCTCATGTTTCAGAAAATACATACCTGCCGAAATGTTATGAGATGAAGCAGTGAGAGAGGACTCTTCAAAGACTGTTGGAATTCCAAGAGGCTGTGCCTGAGGGCATAGCCACAACACTTAAGACTTCAAGAAGAGTGTAACTAGAAGAGGGGGCTTGAGATATGACAGTTAAGAAAGAGAACAGAAGTAGAAGGCAGGGTGGACTGACAGAAGACCAGAGTTCTACTCAAATCTTTTTTCTACTTGCTTTCACTATTAATGTTCGAGATCTTCTGCTTAGATATAATATTTGATTTCATTTAAAATCTATGGCAAGTCCACTAAGCATTTTTTTCCTATTTTTCTTATTTTAACCCCTCTATCTGTTAGGCATATTCCAGGACCCCATTTATTCTATCAGATATTCAACCTATCCACTTTTTTTTTTTTTTTTTCGGTACGCGGGCCTCTCACTGTTGTGGCCTCTCCCGTTGTGGAGCACAGGCTCCGGACATGCAGGCTCAGCGGCCATGGCTCACGGGCGCAGCCGCTCCGCGGCATGTGGGATCTTCCCGGACCGGGGCACAAACCCGTGTCCCCTGCATCGGCAGGCGGACTCTCAACCACTGCGCCACCAGGGAAGCCCTATCCACATTTTTAACCTACTCTTGATTTCTTTATTATTATTTGAACGGTAATGTCTCATTCAATTCTAGATCCTAGTTTTTGGTGAAATTCCTTATTACATCAGTATTGATATTGTCAAGAGGTTTCTGCATTATTTTCTTACTGCACTTGTTTGAACATTTTGTATATTATTCCTTTAGTTTGAATGTCTATTTTTGAGTATGGACACCAACTTGGCTACTACAAATTCTGGAATTCTTTAACTTAATCCCACACAAACCAGAAATATGTTTTAAATAAAACTAGAGGGAATAGGATCATTCAGATGTCTCTTTTAAAAATAATGAAATCATATAAGACATTGCTTTATTTCCACCTTTGGACTTAGAATAAGAGGTACAGTCATATATTAGAGGGCTTTCTTAACAAATACTGAAACATTTATAAAAATATAATGGTACATACAGTTTTTGAATTACTACTTGATGCTCATGCTTAAAGTGAGGTTATGAGATGTTTTTTAAACATGATTCTTTGATGTAAAATAGATATATTTAAGTAAGTTAAATATATTTACATAAATACAAGCATACCCTTCTTTAGTAAAGACTACAATCAAGGAAGATTTCAAATCAAAAAATTTGGAAATACAGAAGCAGACATCATGAGCTTGTTAATTATATTCCAATATAGAGGTTATTCAGGATTCCTTTATTTTTATTATTCTTTTTATTGAAACTGAGAAACCCTGAAGGACTCAGGGACTTCTCCATGGTGGCATTTGTATGCCCTCATCCCTGCAGATGTCCTTGCCCACTCCCTTTCACACACAATGTTGATCCCTAACTCTTCCTCCCCAAGAAAAATTCTTGCCTTTTCTGAGAACCATTCTTGACTAATTTTCTTCTGAAGTTAGCTGAACTTCACCTGATCCTCTCTTGGTAAACTTTATAAAGCCTTCCATCCTCCTTCTCAAGCTAGATTTTTCCTTGAAAGCCTCCTCATGCCCAACAGTTTTTAAATTTGCCTGTACTAATGAATGGTATTCTGGTTACTTTTCTTCCGCTAAATATACTATGTGTGTCTGTATATTGGTACATGCATGTGTGTGTGTTTATAATAAAAGAGTTTGTCACAGTGCTTTAAAGTGAATGAAGTGTTTAACCTTAATTTTCTATTTAATCATTACAAGGAAGGATAATCCCTCCATGTCACAGAAAGGAATGTGGGTTCAGACAGGATAAGGTGGGAATATGGCAAAGGAGAGAAGGACGTTCTGCAAGTAATGGGAAGATGGCCATCGAAGTCCCTAAGATAGGGACTTTAGGAGTGAGAGGAGGTTTAGATAAAATGTGAGTTCAATTTGGACATCATGCATCTGCAGTCACTCCTCTGAGATATCTAAATGCAGAGGTTAATAGTTTGATGTATGGTCTGAGGCTCAATAGTCAGATCCCAAAGATCGGAAATCATCAAAAAGATGGAAATTGAAAATCGTGGCCTAGGGTAATCCTACTATGCAGATTTGTTTAAAAAAATGAATCAGTGCTTCCCTGGTGGCGCAGTGGTTAAGAATCTGCCTGCCAATGCAGGGGACACCGGCTGGAACCCTGGTCCGGGAAGATCCCACATGTCGCGGAGCAACTAAGCCCATGAGCCACAACTACTGAGCCCGTGTGCCACAACTTCTGAAGCTCGCATGCCTAGAGACAATTCTCCACAAGAGAAGCCACTGCAATGGGAAGCCTGCGCACCACAACAAAGAGTAGTCCCCGCTCACCACAACTAGAGAAAGCCCGTGTGCAGCAACGAAGATCCAACGCAGCCAAAAATAAACAAACATAAACATAGCCCAAGAACTTTTAGATCATGTAACACTCCACAGATATATATAAGATTTCAAACCTGGTATCAGTGTTCTACTAAATCCTCTTGCAATGGACACAGTAAAGGGGCAACAATAAAAAGCTTGGAATCATGCTTACATGAACAAGCCTACAACATGATTAATCATCATAATTAACTTTCCTACAAGCTATAAAGATTCTCTGAGTTGTTACATTTCCTCAATAAAGTTATGATATTTAACTTCAGAATTTGTGAAATGGCAATAAGTATACTCGTTTAAGTTACGGACTCAGAACCACTAAAATTACATACGATTATATCAATTATTTTTCATTTCCTGTTCCAGTATCTCAGCCCACTTCAAAAATTTGGCTCAGGATTGAATTTGCTAATCATCCCTTAAGAGACTAAGCTTCCATTTTGGGGAAGTCCGAATCCCTGACAAATAATCTAATTAACTGATTAATCAATTTCATAATTCCACCAATTCCCAAGCCAGGATTTAGATGGCCCATTTGAAAAGAGGTCTTCTTAATATTGGAATTGTTCTACTGACACCTCTATCCACTTACTATATCCTTTATTAACCCTGCAATTCCCCGGTTGCTTGCTGTTGAGATATTGGGTCTTTTGTTTCCATTTTCCATCATATAGATTGAGGTAACTTTTCTCAGACTCTATGGTGAATTTTGTTCTCTTCCAGCAAATCAACCTAAAAAGACTGCAAATATTCCCTATAAATAACTAGTCATACTATTTGCAGAGTATACCTCAACCAGCAGTTTGTAATCACGATCTCTCTCAGATGCTTAAGGCTAAAGGTTATATCCTGATAGAGGACAGTTTCCATATAGGAGACTTACCAAAGAATAAGATTCCTCCTCCAGAATGCAACAAAATAAATTTTTATAAGAACTTTTCTTTTAGGCTACAGCATTATTTCAACATCTCATTGATTTTTTTCTTTAACTTTCATTAATTTCAACAAATCACTCATTTGCAAGATTTTAAACTCCTTTCTTTTCAGACTGTAAAGGCAAAACAGTTTCACAGAATTGTGTGCTTTTTCTACAGAATCCTTTTATCTCATTTCATTTTGCAAAGCCTCATGAAGTCTGTGTGCTAATTTTGCCAATGGTTTCCATCCAGACCCAATCAGACAAGGTCACTCAGATAATGGTCAAGGTATATCTCTAACCCTTATTACAGTAGAGTTTCTAGCTCTTTGTTAATATGTATATGCACTTCCTCCAAAATTCTGCTTGCTTAACAGGTTCGTGTTTATTCTGTATGGCCAACCTAAGGGAGTAGAAAAGCCAGAATTATATTTCAGACTTTCCCAACTGTCAGTTTTGTACTCAAACAAACTAGTCATTGCTGTCCCTCAGAAGGAAAGCTGCGTCTCACATATAAAGAGCCTTCCTCTTGGAAGATTCTGTATCTTAAAAGGTTGTTTTGAAATGTTGATGTACCATATAAGTAAAAAAATCCTCCAGGCAGATTAAATGCATATATAAATTTATAATAGCCCACTAACTCCAGTTGGCAGAGTTATAGCTGTAGGATAAGTGGCAAAACACTTTCCAAAGAAGTTTGGAGACTCTTTTGTCTTTCTGCCAAGTCCTCCCCACTGAATCTCGCGCCCTGACTAATGCATATGCTTGTTTGTGTAAGGTTCCAGGAAATGGTCTTTATTGAGGCTGGTAGGTGAGAAGAATTTCAGCTGCAGCCTATTTGAAGTCTTGACTTGGACGGGTTTTGGCTTCTGCTATATTTTTAATGGCTGTCCTGCTGTATCTACACCAACATTAACTCAATGGAAGTCCTGCAACTTTTAATTCATATTCAGTAAGCCCAAGTATGAAATATGTTTTACAAATTTACAATGTTCATCATGAAACAATACATACATATTGTTTAAAAATAAGAAATAAAGGAACAAAATTCCCACTTAATCAGCTGCTTTTAATCTTTGCTAGTAATTACTTTAAATAATATTCTTACAGCTAAACTTTTTAAAATCGATCCATCAATATTAGAAAATATCTATTTGCTCTCTACTATGTAAATGAAAAATTAGAGTTCCAGAAGTCCTTCTAACTCTTCCTACTGACCCTCCCACTTCTATCAAGCAATTTCTTTCCTTCTATATTATCAGTGTTACTATGTGCCGTTCATGGATGCTAAATATTCCATTACATAAATAAACCATAATGTATTTATTTATTTTCCTGCTTATGGATAATTGGGTTGTTTCCTGTTTGGGGCTACTATGAATAAAGTTAAAAAATATTACTTTACCTGCTTTGTGTTGCCATAAGCATTTATTTCTATTGTATATGTCACTTGGCAGAATTGGTTATGTATATATTTAGCTCTGGTAAATACTACCAAACAATTTTCTGACAAAGTGATTACCAGTTTGAATATTAGTTATTAATTAATTCTTAATTAAGTCAATAATATTCTTAATTAATTTTTAGAGTTCTATTTGATTCATATCCTCACTAACACAATATTTTCAATCTTTTAAAATTTTAGTCATTCTGTTTGAGATAATGTTATTTCATTTTCACTAAAATTTGCGTTTAGCTGATGACTAATGATTCTGACTACTTTTTCATATGCTTACTGGTCATTTGGATATCCTCTCCTGTTTAAGTAACTGTTCAAGTATTTTGTTCATTAAAAATTGTTTTTCTCAATGATTTGTTGGCATTCTTTATATGTCTTGCGTATGAGTCCTTTGTTTTTGTGTGTGTGTGTGTATATATATATATATATATATATAAAATAAACTATTTTCTCCTATTTGTTAGTTTGACTTTTGACACTATTAATATTATATTTTAATGAAAAGAATTAACTAATTTAAAGGAAGTCCAACTTATTAATCTTTTCTCTTATTGCTAATAATTTTGTCCAATTTACGAAATCCTTCTACCACAACATCATAAAGGTGGTCTCCTATGATTTCTTCTAGAAGTGATTTTATTTGGTTTTTCACATTTATGTATAAAATCTACTGCAAATTCAACTTTGTGAATGGTATGAGGGAGGGTACAGAGTAATTATTTTGTTCAAATAGATATCCAGTTGATTCAGTTCTTTATCAAAACAACTATCTTGTCTGCACTGAATTGCTTTGTCATCTTTGTGATAAATCAAGTGACCATATGTGTGGGTCAGTTTCTGGATACCCTATTTTGGTCTATTGATCTATTTGTTTATTTTTATATTAATACCACACTGTTTTAATCATTGCAACTTTATAATAAGACTTGATCTCTGTTAGTATAATTCAGCCAGTTTGTTCTCTTTTACAGATTGCTTTGCTATTCTAGGTCCTCTGCATTTCCATACATTTTAGAATTAGTAGGCCAATCACCCTTCCCCCATTAAAAAAAAGAAGAAAATATCCCTCTGTTATTTTGTTTGAGATAATATTGAATATATAGATCAATATCAGAAGAACTTACATCTTAATATTGAGTCCTCCAATGCAAGAATATGTTCTATCTCTCCATTTATTGGATTAAACATTTTTTTCTCAGCACTGTTCAGCTGTTTACAATGTAGAAAACGTGGATATATTTCATAGGATTTATTTATGAATATCTGGGGGTTTATTTGTCCAATTGTAAATGGTATTTATTCATTTCTTTCTTAATATTTGCTGCTAATTTATAGAAAGGCAATTACTTTTTGTATATTGATTCTATGTCCAGTGAATTACTAAATTGACATTCTTTCTTTCCATACATAACCTTTAAATACATACTTGAATTTCCGTGTAATATCTATAAAAATTTTATATTTTTTCATATAAAACTACACTTCAAAGGAACAAATACACTCTCACCCTCTTCCCATAAAGGGGAGACAGAAAATACCAACAACCATTGATTTCCAGTCTGAGCAACAGTCAGAATATCCACCACTGGGAAATGGTGTCTACTCCTCACAGTCCAACTGGGACATCCTGTAATCTAAACACTAAATTGTGAAGTAAACCACCATCAAAAATCTTAACAACATACAATAAAGGAAAAGGAAGAGAGAGAAAAGTGATTGATTAATATTTACAAATGTGTACATATAAGTGATATACACAACCATATATTACATGTACATATACAGCAAGCAAGAAAGAAAACATGCAAAGCTGCTAGAGTTCTCTTTATCATAACTGGTTATGAAATCTTAGTTGCTATATGTAATTTCTTTATTTCACTATCAATTCCATGTACCCTTTGTCCTCACCTCAATCTTCACCTGGTTACCTGAAGGACCTTAAATCATTTGGTCCTCAACAGACCCACAGACATAGAAAACAAACTTATGGCGAACGAAGAGGGGAGAGTGGGATAAATTAGGAGGTCAGAATTAACATATACACACTACTATTGGAAATAAAATAGATAGCCAGCAAGGGCCTACTGTATAGCATAGGGAACTATACTCAATATTTCGTGATAATCTATAAGGGAAAAGATTCTGAAAAAGAATATATATAATATATATGTATACAACTGAATAACCATGCTAGATATCTGAAACTAACATGATATTGTAAATCAACTATACTTCAAAAAAATAATAAAAAAATAAAAGCAACAACTAAAAAAATGCATATTATAAACCCTAGAAGACCGGTAAAAAATAAGAGATATAACAAGAAGCCAATAGTAGAGATAAAATAAAATCATTATAAAAACTAAGCTGATCCAAAAGAAAGTAGGAAAAAAGAACAAAGAACAGATGAGACAAATAGAATATAAGATGGTAGATTTAAATCCAATCAATAATTTCATTACTATAGATGGGCTAAAGAAATGAACATTCATAGTGGGGAAGGCTGAGGTGTGAGAGGCTGGGGATGCAGAAGGTATAGGGGAACTAACACTCTGTACCTTCCACTCAGTTTTGCTGTGCACCTGAAACTGCTCTCAAAGATAAGTCAATCAAAAAAAATTCACCCCTCAAAAAAAGAAAGAAAGGTCTAGAAATGGGCTCACACTTATAAAATTCTCTGCCCTTTCCATATATCCTATCACTGCAAAATCACCTGGCTTGACACACATGGCATGGGCCCTAAAGGCCCCGTTCCAGTGGTAATCGTGAGACATGATTCCGGAGGATGCAGGATATAGTTTGAATCAGCCATCAGTATATGGCTCTACTTCTCCAAAAGCCAGAAACATGGACCTAGGAATGAAATGGGAGAAGGGGAAGTGACCACTTTCACTGTTTGCTATATTTTTTGATACCTCTTCTTACAGCTTTGAGCTCTTCTGAAAATGCTTCCAACAAGGGACTAGGTTGGAAGCTGAGACTGTCCCCTGACCATTTTAAACTCCAGATGTCACCAAACCAGTAGATCAAGTACTGGCTGGGAATGATTGACTTTGTTTACCAAGGAGGGATTGATTTTTTGTTATCTAATTAGGGTAAGAAAGACTTTGGTGAGAAGCTGAGGTTTCCTTGGTGTGCCTCTTAGTACTCCTATATATAAAGGTAAAATCAATGAAAAATTACAAAAACTCCCAAATCAGGACCATTGTGATTTAAGACATGAATTCTAATAATATTTGTAGATTCTTTTGGGTTTTCTAAGTACATAGTCATGCTTTCTTCAAATAATGACAGTTTAAAGCTTTCTTTCCAATCTCTCCTTATTTTCTTGCCTTATTGCATTTGGTAGGCCTTCCAGTACAATGCTGAATAAAATTTAAAATGGTGATAATTGTTTTCCACCTCTAGAGAAAAGGTAACAATACTCGCTATTAAGTAATATGTTCACTGTAAGCTCTTTTTTGGATATATTTTATTAGATTAATGAAATTCCATTCCACTTCTAATTTGCTCAGGAGTTTTTGTCATGAATGTATATTGAATTTTATTAATGTTTTTTCTAAATGTATTTAGATGATCATATTGTTTTTCTCCTTTATGGTGTTAGTGTGGTGAATTATACTCATTGATTTTTTTTTAATATTAAAAATCAAATTTGCAATCCTCTGATAAACCACACTATGTTACTATTTACCAGATAGATAGATAGATAGATAGATAGATTCAGTTTGCTAATATTTTGCCTAGAACCTTTTGCAAAATTGTACATAGGAGATTTTGGCTTGTACTGACAATTTTCTTTTATTGTACTGTCCTAATCAGGGTTTGCTATTAAAGATATGCTGGCTCCATGTAATTTTTGAAGCATTCTTCATGGAACATGGTGATTTAACAGCACAATCTCTGATGGCCTGGGTTCTAATTTCAGCTCCCTTATTTACTGGTTGTGTAAAAAAAAATTATTGACTATATTAAATTTTTAATTGACTATTAAAATTTACCTTCATATGTTAAATAAACATAATAATAGTACTAACTTTATAGGGTAGTTGTGAGAATTAAATGGAATGATCTATGTATTGTATTCAGTACAGCACCTGGCACAGTAAACCCTCAAATGTTAGCTTTTATATAGATGATAAATAGATAGTAGATAGGTAGACAGATAGATAAGAGGTAACACACACACACACACACACATACAGTTGACTGTGTCAGTTGGACTGTAAGTATAAGTTTAATCTGAAATTTTGATTACCAAATCTGAACTTTGGTATCATGACCTATTTTTATTATCTGCCAACGCAATATTTAAAACCTTTTCTTGAGTTTAGTGGAAAAAAGAACTCTCACTTTAAATGTAACTTACACTGTGCATGTTTAAAATGGCTACTAACTCTGCTTTGATCTGTCCATTGTTTTAGCCAAGGTTCTTCAGAGAAAGAACCAATAGGATGTGTGTGTGTGTGTGTGTGTGTATAAATATATTTATTATAAGGAACTGACTACTGCAATTATGGATTCTGGCCTGTCCAAAATCTACTGGAGGCACAGCAGGTAGAAGTCAAGGAAAGGTGATGTCTCAGTTCAAGTCGAAAGCCTCTTGCTGCAGAATTTTCTCTTGCTTGGGGGAGGAAGGCCTTTTTGTTCTATTTAAGCCCTCAACGGATGGATGAGGCTCACCCACATTATAGAGGACAATTTACTTTATTCAAAGTCCACCAATTTAAATGTTAAACTCATCCAAAAACATAGAAATACCTAGAATAATGTTTGACCAAATATCTGGGCTCCCCATGGCCCAGTCAGTTTGACACCTAAAATTAACCATCACATCTATCAACATAAAACCATGCAATTCTGATTTCAGAAAGAATCTGGTTCTGGATTCTAGTTACTGATTTCCAGGCTATAAAATATATTTAGGGGTTTTGAATATTTATTTCTTATTTTAATGGAATTTAGAAATATAGGGGAGTTAGAGATGTATACTGAGTATACCATCTTGAATTGGAAGCTTCTATTTTATAATCTTGGTTAGGGAAGAAAATGGTTTAGAAGTATAGCATCTGAATTATTATTATAATTTGAGGTTGACTGATAGACTCCAGGGGACAGAGTAATTGTGTCTTTTTATTTAGGTAACGGAAGTGAGATTTTAATTATATTAAAGCAGTTGCACATATAGCTAGAGGTTCGGCTACATTCTTCATGTTGGAAATACAAGCTCCCCTGCCCATAAGTTTCTCTTCTGTGGATGATGGTGACTGAGCTAGATGAGAACGGTGATGATCATTTTGGATCATAGAAAGGTCAACTGAGGTCCTGCTCAGGGTGAGGGGGAAGTGTGCTTTATTCCTTGTGGCCCAGAATTGACTGCCACAAACTAAAACTCAAATGTGTCAGAGTTTTAGTGTTTTTTTTTCTTGAATAATTCTATCTCTTTTAGCAATCTGTGATCTAACATGGACATTCACCAGACTTACAAGAATCAAATGTCAGTTCCAGTCATGTCTGGGATCTGACCATCCCAAGTAAGATAGAAATTCAGGACTGCCTAAAGTCCTATCTTCACAGCTTCCAATATTGATAAGATAATAAAACACAGATAATAATACTATGTTAAGTTTTGCTTCAACTTATGTGAAAAGTGGGAGGCAATAAACATATATATGCATATCAGTGATTGTCCCTTGGGATAAAATATTGGGACTCTACAATGGGAGAAAGGTTTATCTTTCATTAAATACCCTTTTACACATTTGATTTAAATTTTGCCATGTACATATATTTTTTTAATTAAAAGTTCCAATTAAACAAGTCATCTTCTTATAGAGTTAATATTTTTAAAAAATAAATTGAAGTGGTTATTCCTTCTGTGAATATAGCTGTGGCTAAATGAGATAAGCCCCTAAACTTTCTACCCAGAGAAGCAAGAAATAGCAAAAGGAACATACATGAGTAGGAACAAGGTCCTGATTGTTGATACCATTTGTTTCCAACCAGTAACTTTTTCTTAAGTACCAAGTAGACATGTAGGTAAGTTTCATGACTCTTCAATAAAATTGAAATCATAGAGGTTTTAATTCCTGGAAAGGATTTCAGAATACATATGCTTCTTTAATGCAATTGAGTTCTTGTGGTTTAAATGGAAAAGTACCTACTGCAAGGTCTACTTCACATCTCAAGCAGCTAATTTATTCATCTGGGTGGATCTGGCTTAAATTATTGAGAAATCATCAAAACTTCATACCTGGGGCTTCCAAGTAAGCAGAACTTTGCAACTGGATTCACGTCTAAACTTTAGTAGCTTTGCTTTACTGAAAACAATTAAGTTGTTTATATTTCAATATCGTTTTATACGTATTTATTTTTTCTATCTAGCCTACTGGAATAAATGACTCTCAAGATAACCAATGAAATTTCAAAGCTAGACCATTTGTCGTGCTGTAGGAATTTCACTTAACAAAAATTGTCCCTAAAATTTTATTGAAATCCTTCCAGGACCAATAGAAAGAGACACCTCTTTTTGCCTATGCTTCCAGGATTCCGATGTAAAACCACTGTCATTTGCACTGTACGCTAATGACAAGCTGGATGTTTGCATGAAAGCCAATATGTTCTTACACTGTTTTTTGAGACAAGTAATAATCAGTCTGTCATCAATGTCATGCTGCAATCAAGCTTTGACAAGGTTTGCAAATAACTTGAAAGGAATTGCTCATCCCTGAACACTGCAGATCAAAACCAGACCTGAACAAAAACTAAAAGTCTTCTGTGTGTCAGCTGCACAGTCTCTGGGAACGTGCCATGCATAAGCAGTAGCAGCAGCAGAGGAAACAACGAATCCGCCACCCCGCCCCCCATGTCAAATTTTTTATTGACAAGAACTTTTCTCAGCTACCGATCCTGGGAACGCACTATTCAAAACCATGAAGTAGCCACTTGAAATGCCCAGCCTGACTGGAAGTACTAGTTATCTTATTCCTGAAAATTAATGGAAACGCAAGTAATACATTCATCCTAGGCATGGTGTGTATTCTTAACTCATGGGCTGGAGCAGGTAGGATGGCTGATCAAACTTGGCACTGCCATCAGTGAGAAGACTGTGTGCACAAGGGATTGAGGCACTAATTGCTTTCTTTTCCTCTCCTCCCCTCCTCAATCCTTCCCACCCGAGAAAGGGGTGAGACGTGTGTTATTTATTCACTGCTGTCCTGACACTTGTTAATCTATAAGCTTTCACAGTCATAAGAAACAAGTTCAACTTATATAACTGAGAATAAGTTAAACTTATGCAACTTTGGAAGCAAGAACCTTTGATGGAAAAAAGGGTTTTTTTTTTTAGAAGTATCAGCTGGTCACAGGTCTGCTCAGAGCTTCAAAACTTGTTTGTACTTCTTGTTTGTATAAATAGCTGGACAGCCACATGACATATGGATGTAAGCATTCATGAATTATGCCTAAAATATGAGTAGGGATTTGAGATGTGAATTAACTGTTGATTTTATTTTAGCATAAGAGAAGAATTTGGTTCAGTTATCTTGTTCTTTACAAGGAACCTTAAAAATAAGGTGCTACTGAGGGAGCATAAGACATTCAAAGTTAAGTGAAGATGGTAATGAAAGGACAAAAAGCAAATGCATCATAAGTAAAAAGTCCACACTGCAAAAAGAAAGGCTATAAACAACATATTTAAGATTACATCTTATGGGATTACAATCATTTGAGACTATAGCCTGTATAGTCCTCAGAAGAATTGTCTAATAAAGTTTTCATTTAATAAATATATGCTGAGCACCACAATAATGGCTCAGTACCACGTTAGATATTATGAGAGATAAGCATGATGTATACGAATGAATCCCTATATTTTCAAGGAGTTTACAATCTTGTTAGGGAGAAGACACTAATGTACACCACTGTGTAGCCATGAATCTTTGAAAGTGCATAATATAAGCACTGAAATATGAGACAAGAACCACTCTTGAACTAGGCTGAGGACTTATAACAAATATCCGTAGGTAATTTCTCTAAGTCATTGGCATATCCCGAACTTTTACAGTCTTCTGAGCTTACTTGTTACCATTTGACTACAATCCAAGGCCCACCCTCATGAATACAGGAAGTCCAGACCATTTCAGCTGTTTCTGAGGTCCCCGCAATGTGGACTGCACTTATATACCTAGACTCTCGCCTGTCACCTCTCAATTTTGACTGCTTAGCTGGGATTCTTCAGCTATTGCTTCTGTCCATCCTGTTATTGGATCTCTTTGTTGAGCTCGTTCTGTCTGTTCAATTTCATCCAAAGACATGGATGTTATGCTCATGGATACATACTTTGGCTTCCCTACAACAGTTTACCTGTGGTTGTGTTGATTTAACAAATTGAACAGAAGTCTTAAGGACTGCATCAAGGATTTACAATGCAGAAAAATAAACTTAAATTGGTTATAAAGTAACTCGTCTCCTGGACGTATTACCTATGCCTGATCTTTTTTGCCCAAGCCATATTGCAAGGCCCTTCTATCTTCCTCTGGAATCAGAGACCCTTCTCTCCCAACTACCTAGGTCTCCAGCATCCTTCCTCTGGTTTCCTCACTGCAAATCCCAAAATCAGTTAACATGACAATACCGCAGTGGTGTGGCCTGTGCTAAATAAAGCCAGATTTTTATATAATTGGTAAGGCCTTTTAAATCCTCTCATCTCAAACATGTCTTATAGAGTAAGCTTTGGGTCTTGTTAAGATTAGTAACTCTCATGCACTGCAGAGGAAAACAAAGACTTATTTCTAGGCTTCTAGTAATTTGATTGGCAAGACTAGATAGACCCTGAAACTACCTGTTCTTTACACTAGTCATTAATATTCAAATGAGGAAAAAACCTAGATACTATTTGTTGAATTCTGCTTAAAAATGCAGTACTGTTTATCCATTTCTTGGTATCAGTCACTCAAATACACTACAAATCCACCTTACATTTCAACAATTGCTATGTATCTGTAATTGCTGAAAGAATTCACACAGCACAGAGTATGGTACTTCCTGTGGAAAGAAAGAGTTTTAAATCATTATCCATGTTATGGTTGGAACCCAGTATTTTAATACATAGTTAATTTTTAAACTAATAACATTCCTGAAAACTCTACATTCTTATGCAATGATAAAGTTCAGTGTAGCAAAGTTTGTGTACCATTTAACAGAAAAGTTTTGCAGCTCCCAATATATAACATTGGGGTCTGTAAATATATTTAATCTTTCTCTGTTTCCTAGATTCACCTTTGTTTCCCTTTCCATGATAGCATTGAAAAATTAAGTTAACCTAGAATTCTCAATAGAGAACTCTCTCCCTTATGGAAAACTAAACCCTGATTGTAATTAGATATTTTGGAGAATCCATAGGGAAGTCATATTCTAAAGTATTACTTATGAGTCTCTTTTAATTTGTGTTGTGCTTTTCAATTCCATTTCAAATAGCTCAGCAAACTTTCAAAAAATAGTAAAGAATACCAATTGTTTTAGGACACTCAGAGGTAATTGGGCACAGAATCAAGTACAGAGTTCTGTGGCAACATCCTTGAGATCTCCTGGTGGACTCACATTACTTCATTAACTCCCTTGTTCAACAAATATTTACTAAATGTCTGCTAAAGAAGGTGTTGTGTTGGGAGCTAATGAGTCAGTGATGAACAAGAAAGCCAAATACTGACCTTCAAGGAGCCTATAAAATAATCAAAGAGACAAATGATGACCAAGGACACAAATACATGAATAAAATAATGACACATTGTATTGAATGCAAGGAAGGAGATAAAAACAACGTATGATAAAGTGAAAAGAAGCTCAAATGTTCTTAAACATATGAAAAAAGTCTAAACTCAAAAAATATGAAAATAACTATAAACTAAAACTACATTGACAGCGTTGTTTTACCTTCCTTATTGACAAAGATTGAAAAGTTCGATAGCACATTCTATAAGTAAGAATGAAAAACAAAAGGGTATTTTGATCATTACTGTAAATCAATTCATGTTGTATGAAAAGTAATCTGGCAATATCTATCAATATAAAAACACATAACTTTTGAGGCTTATTTCAGAAATAGCAATATGGCATATACATATTTTCTCACTTATGCAAAATTGTGTCATGTACAAAGTTATTTACTGTAATGTGTTTTTAGTGAGCAAGATTGGAAAGTATCTAAACATCCGTTAACAAAATACCAGTTTAATAAATTATACTACATATATATATATATATATATATATATTACAATGAAATGTAGCCATAAAACAGAATGAGAACACAGTTTTTTGCTTGTTTGCAGATATGGGCCAACTATAAAAGTGTTAAATAAAAATAATTAAGAGTATACAGTTTGCATACTATGCTAAAAAGAATGTGTATGTTTTTGTTTGTATATGCCTAAAATAGCTCTGAAAGTGGAGAGGGAGAGTTTTTTCAATGTACGCATTTCCTTTTGTACCTTTAAAATTTTGAATTATTTGAATATATTATCTTTTAAAATATTTAAATATTGTTATAAAAATAAAAATTCCTAGTAGTGTCTACTGTGGTATTCATATTATTAGCTCTATAAAATGTAGAGTCCAAGAGCAAAGTTCGTGAAAAATGTATTATGTCAAACTTAATCTCCCAATTCATCCCCTATGTTTGACATAAATGCACTACTATGTGTAAAATAGATAGCTAGTGGGAACCTGCTGTATAGCACAGGGAGCTCAGGTTGGTGCTCTGTGATGACCTAGATGGGTGGGATGTGGTGGGAGGGAGGTCCAAGATGGAGGGGATGTATGTATACATATAGCTGATTCACTTCACTGTACAGCAGAAACTAACACAACATTGTAAAGCAATTATACTCCAATTTTAAAAAAGTATTATGTCAGATCAACTAAAATAATATACAGTAGAATCTATTAGATTTAAGGTGCTGTGATCTTGGGATATAAAATTAAAATATAAACCTTCAAGAGAATGCACCTCAGTGGAGGAACTGGATATTTCCGTAAAAGGTAAATGGTGATAAATGTGATTAGTAGGAGTACAAAGACTTTTCACTATACCTTTCAAAATTCTTCCAGAGTTACCATGAAGTATTGGGTTTAAATAATTACTAAAAGTTTCTAGTGTATTATTTATAAAATACTGTTTATTTAACTAAACTCCTAAGGTATTGTGGGTCATACCCTTCAAATATTATTGGCATACATGTGGTGAAAACTATTCATTCAAATCGAAAAGGAATCCTTAAAAAACCTGCATTAAGCACTTATTTAATTATATCTATTATTAAGATTATACAACAACTTCTTCCAGTCAGAAATCTGTTTCCCACTGGAATTACATAGAATACACTCCAAATAACATGGTAAGCGGATAAATTAACTATTTTTAAATAACTCAATCTGTTTTATTTCTTTTCTACTATTGACCATTTCATTTTCTACTCATAATTTTATTAAATGGTTTTGAAAGTACAATGATGCAACTTATATGTGTAATCTAAAATATGACACAAATGAACTTATCTACGAAACAGACACAGACTCACAGATATAGAGAATTTACTAGTGGTTGCCAAGGGGGAGGAGGATGGTGGAGGGGATGGGGTGGGAGTTTGGGGTTAGCAGATGCAAACTAATATATAGAATGGATAAACAGCAAGGTCTTACTGAATAGCACAGGGAACTATATTCAATATCCTGTGATTAAACCGTAATGGAAAATAATATGAAAAAGAATATATATATATATATATAACTGAATCACCTTGCTGTACAGCAAAAGTTAATACAACATTGTAAATCAGCTATACTTCAATAAAAATGTTTAAAAATTAAAGTACAGTGATGCATACAAACCACTTTTTGTTATTATTTTTTAAACATGTGCAAGCTTGAGATTACTTAAAAATCTATAGTATCCCCTAAAGCAAGATGAAAAAAAGTAAAACCAGACATGAGTATTCAAAACAGAACTACAAGATTAGAAATCTGAAAGTCATGAAAAGTGATACAATAGCAATAATATGTAATCAAATTAATCACTTATATTTCCCCTTCTGAGGAGTGGATCCAGAATTTGCATATCTTCAAGTGTATATAATCAGGGAGTGGCTTTTTAAGAATAAAAGTAATATATGTACAAATGTAAATTGAGATACAAAGCCTTGAAAGGAGGCCTTGCAAGTGAGAAACCCTGAAGCTTCAGCTTCTTTTGCTTCATAGAAATCCCCTCTGCTTTTCTTAGCAAATAGAATTTTCCTTAAACTTTATTGTCTGGTTTAATCTGAATATTTATATGGGGGAGGAGATGTAAATAACAATAAAGTCATAGGTAATTGAAAAAAGTTTTCCTTCTTGCTGTCTAGATTACACTTCCATTTTTTTAGGTTTTCTTCATTTGACAAAGAAAGTAAAATTAAATCTGCTATATCAGATTCAGACCAGACCAGAAATTTCCACTCACAGAACATAGCATCTTGCAATCTAATTTACATACTGTTCTTTTAGCCCACGTGTGGAAATTCAACAATGATTTTTTTCATTCCTCACAAGTGGTTTGTGGTAACAGTTCTGACAATTAATTCTCCCACCAGCAAGCATTTATTAGTATGAGAGCACATAGCTCTTTTCTAAGAGTGCCCCTCCTTTCAGTCTTGACTGCAAAGATATGCTGAATTTCCCGATAGTAAGAAAAAAACAGATATTTCTAAGCTTTCTCTCTTTCTCTATGCTGGGTCCAGGAGTGGGAACCAGATTCAACTAATTCTGGTAACCACGTTATCTAACTCTCATAACAGGGAAAATGATGGAGGAAGAGAGGAGGCAGAAGTTCTGAGAAGCATCCCCTGGTTATTGTTGCTAGGGCAACTGCTACTTGGCATCCTCCAAATAGTCATCGTCTGTCACACTTGGGGTATAAGTCACAGGCATGCAACACATCTAAGTGGATTGGGGGGAAAAGGGTGAGGGAGGGGATGAGGATTCAAGAAAATAAATAACGAATTTTAAACAGGCATATAAACAAATATGTATGCCTAATATTTAGAAAGAAGAGAAAGGGTGGGCATAAGAGGAATACAGTTTTGAAAATATGAGTGTCACTGCTAAATATTAATGGTTTTCTTATTACACAAATTAGTTAGCCTCTACTCCTTCACAATAATTGTCTACCCATCTGCCTCATTTTATGAAAATCTTTCTTGCTCCAAATACTAGTCTTCTGTAGTATGACTTCAAACTGAATATATGCAAAGATTTATATATCATTTTCGTTTTTACAGTCATCAAGAGAGCAAAGAACAAAATACTTTTTTATTGTTTACCAGAGTGTCTGACTCAGAAGCTAGCCTGGCTTTGTTATAGGAGAAGATACAGTGTTTTAACCTAAATAATCATTAACACAAACAGACATGAGCCCTGAAATATGTTTGCTAAATCTAAGCTGTGCAAATGTGCTTGCTAAATCTAAGTTGTGCATTTGTTTTTCTTGTGTCTTCATTTCTTACAGCCAGGTTATCTGCTTAATCTTTCTAATCACTGTTGCTTTTCTTAACATTAGAGGAAAGTTATTTTATACATTGTGGAAAGAAAGAGCTACACTGCTCCAGTTTATATAGCAGAAAAGAAAGCCTTAAAAATATCTGTCATCAAAGTCACATAAAGCCCCAGCAGTTTCAACCTCCTCTTAGCTTTTGCTGGTGTCAGCACCATAAAAATGTGAAAGAAACTCATATCAATGTACCACATTTACAAAATGAGTTTAATAGCAAATGCATTTTTGGAAGCAAGTGGGAAGAAGAAGAAAGAATTTTAACCAAATTGTGATTAATACATTTTTTTAAAAGCGTAGTGGATTAAAAAGCAAGGAATAAAAATCAGAAAAAGCAACTGTTGGTAATGGCATCACCAAAAGCTTTTCTTTTCCCTTTAGAGAGAATTGTTAAAGTCCTCCTATGAAAGTCAAATATATACTTTCATGTAACCAAAATAATAAAACTAGAAACCAAAGCAAATAAAGAAAAAAATAATTTAATTACTAGGCTTAACATTGCATGTTGGTTCATACAAAACCAGCCAGGCTTCAGTATTATTTTACATGTTTATTTTTAATGGAATCACCCAAATTTTGTGAACCAATACACTCACTGCTTGGAACTCCAGGGAAAGGATAATCACATAATGGTAGCCATAATAAAAACAAAAAAGATAGTTTACTTTTGCTAAGCATTTAGTGATTCAGTAGTTTATAGGTTATACTCTATATAAGGTTATTATAAAATATTGACTATATTCATTGTGTTGTACATTACATCCTTGAATCTTATTTATTTTATACTTAGTAGTTTGTACCTTTTAATCCCCTTCACCTATTTTGCTCCTCCCCCAACCCTCTCCTCACTGGTAATTACTA
This sequence comes from Monodon monoceros, assembly GCF_005190385.1. Classification (NCBI taxonomy): domain Eukaryota; kingdom Metazoa; phylum Chordata; class Mammalia; order Artiodactyla; family Monodontidae; genus Monodon; species Monodon monoceros. Next base: position 26,815,632 of record NW_021703767.1, on the reverse strand, counting down.
GTTTGTTCTCTGTATCTGTGAGTCTACTTCTCTTTTTTTATATTCATTCATTTGTTTTATTTTGTAGATTCCACATATAATGAAAACATACAGTATTTGTCTTTGTCTGTCTGACTTATTTCACTAAGCGTAATAGTGTCCAGGTCCATCCATGTTGTTGCAAATGGCAAAATTTCATTCTTTTTTATGGCTGAGTAATATTCCTTTCAATATATATATATATATATATATATATATATATATATATATACCACAAATTCTTTATGCATTCATCTGTTGATGGACACTTAAGTTCCTTCCATATCTTGGCTATTGTAAATAATGCTGCTATGAACATTGGGGTGCATGTATCTTTTTTTTTTTTTTTAAGAAGATGTTGGGGGTAGGAGTTTAGTAATATATTTATTTATTTTTGCTGTGTTGGGTCTTTGTTTCTGTGCGAGGGCTTTCTCTAGTTGTGGCAAGCGGGGGCCACTCTTCATCGTGGTGCGTGGGCCTCTCACTATCGCGGCCTCTCTTGTTGCAGAGCACAGGCTCCAGACGCGCAGGCTCAGTAGTTGTGGTTCATGGGCCTAGTTGATCCGTGGCATGTGGGATCCTCCCAGACCAGGGCTTGAACCCGTGTTCCCTGCATTAGCAGGCAGATTCTCAACCACTGCGCCACCAGGGAAGCCCCACATGTATCTTTTTAAATTAACGTTTTCTTTTTCTTTGAACATACCCAGGAGTAGAGTTGCTGGATCATATGTTAGTTCTATTTTTAATTTTTTGAGGCAACTCCAAACTGCCTTCTGTAGTGGCTGTATCAATTTACACTCTCCAAACTGTATACTAGGGTTCCCTTTTCTCCACACCCTCACCAACACTTATTCCTTGTTTTTTTGATGATAAGCATTCTGAGAGGTGTGAGTAGATATCTCATTGTGGTTTTGAATTGCATTTTCCTGATTATTAGTGATGTTGAGTATCTTCTCATGTACTGAACATTTATTATCCTTCAGACACTATCATGTAAACTTGATAGGGTTAACTCATTTAACACTCACATACAGTTATGAGGAAGTCACCATTAAATTATTCTTACAGTACAGATTATGGAATTAAAGCTCAGAGAAGCTATGTAACAGGCTCAAGTTTGCATAACAAGGAAATGACAGTACCAAGACAGAACCTTTGTTTTTTACATTAGTGTTACATACTATATGGATCTGATTGGATGCCCAATCTCCATGTGGGCCTGTGATCTCTTTTCACCTGGAGTAGTGTTTCTGTGATTTTAAGATGCAGCTTCCCTAAGTAACCACCCACCTGTTTATGGTGGATGCTTCTGATTGTCCTTTTTTCTGGATCACTGGTTCCTACCCCAGATCTCTTTTTACACTTACATTTGCACAGAAACAATATTGCAGGTGGAATCAACTGAGGGTCTCACCTGTGTATCCTCAGCCTTTCCCTTCCCCTGGGATCCTCTACTGGCAACATGTTGCTTAGATAGGTATCTAATCCTTGGTAATATCTTCTACTACTTCCCACCATGTTGCTTTGATTTAAACACCTTGGATATTTGACCATTTGAATTTGCATTTCCTATACTTTGTACTTAGGGAGTTGATTTCTAGAAAGACACTACCTCCCTCCCCAAAACACACACACACACACACACACACACACAAGCGAATACTCTACCTCTTGATAATTCTTATGCTTATTTCTCCATCATGCAGAATAGAATTGTCCAGTATAACATGACCTGTACCCTACTATTAAAGATAAACCTCTCATGAGGATAAATTCTGAGAGAGCAATGAGTCTTGCTAATTTCTATATCCGCATCCCAGATAAATACCTAGTGCTATTCCTTATGCACAGAGAATTTAAATAAGTGATTGTAATTTAAATGGGATCATATACCAAGAAACTAGCTTTTTAATTTACATTAATGAGTATACTAATCAGTATAGGCTGGGCTGTGCAATAACAAGCACACCCAAACCTCAGTGGCTTTTCCTAAAA
>NW_021703767.1:26792843-26813609 GCF_005190385.1 Monodon monoceros | reverse complement strand
CTTTTCCTAAAAAAAGTTTATTTTCTACTCACCTTGTTCATGCCTTGTCGGTTAGCGTGGGGACTGTGCTCATCATAATTATTCATGTTCCAGGGAGAGTAAAAGAGAGAGAGAGAGAAAGAGACTGGATGGATCCAAACTATAATTTCACTCATAAAATCCCCCAATAATGAATACAAGTTTTACTTCCTTTAAAAAGAGTGTTATCAAGATGCAGTATGTTCAGATTTTACTGAAAATCACTCAGTGGAAGATCAGATTCCTATCTAGTGCCACAATTCACACATGGTGTAGGGAGTCAATGGTTCCAAGATTATCTTCCCAAAGAATGAGCAGATTACAAGAGTCACAAAGGATAGGAGACAGCTCTTTCTTCACCCAATTATTACTTGCTTTAGAAAGTAATGAGAAGACACTGGGACTTCCCTGGTGGTCCAGTGGTTAGGACTTCGCCTTCCAATGTAGGGTGTGCAGGTTCGATCCCTGGTTTTGGAGCTAGGGTCTCACATGCCTTGTGACCAAAAAGCCAAAACATACCACAGAAGCAATATTGTAACAAATCCAATAAAGACTCTAAAAATAGTCCACATCAAAAAAAAATCTTTAAAAAAAAAGTAATGAGAAAATACTGCAGATATTCTAGAAAGAAGAAAAAAATGTAAGATCAGCCTATGGTTACTTTCATATAGTCAGTCCTGGCTATTTGACTTTCCTGCAGCATGAGATTTACCTTTCCTTTGAACTTCACTTCTGCTTTATAGATTATTTCTGAAATGTGGACCAAGAAATTCAAGTACTCTAGCAATGATTTCCCAACTTCAGAGATTCTTCCAAAAGCATTCCTCTGTCCTGTATCCTGCCTTACAGTGTACGTCTATATTGTGTTTACTCCTGGACATTCAGACATAATAGAGCATTTGGGAGAATATAAATGGGACACAACTGAAAGCATCTATTTGCATGGAGAGTAAGAATACTTCTAGGAAAGAGTTATTCTTGAAGTACCATGGATCTTGGAACTACAGCTTTGACCTAGTTATGAGACCTTTGTTATCGGAAGAGAATAGAGATTCTAAGCACAGTGCGATGGCTCTTGTAAAAATCTGATGTTGGCCCACACCTTTGCACGCACATCCTTATGTTTGGGACAGAGAAGCCTAAAAGTGTACTAAGAGGGTAGGTTTGCTGAACTCTGTCACACGCCAGTGCCCAAGAAACACTGTTTGAACCTCACAAAAAGGAGAGAGATTTTTCTAAAATCTCTTCCATAATTCCCACACAGTGTTTGGATCCCACTGGACTCAAGGGACCACTAAAAGAGAACCTCTCTGCCCAGCAGAGCAATGAAAGAGACCACCACATTCTGAAGTGGAAAACAAGTCACGCCAGTGCCTGCTACATCAAAAAGAAGGATAGTGGCTGCTTTGCTGGCAGAGGAGAGGCAGCCATCAGAAAGAAGTTTCTGGATCTGCTAGTTCATAGCAATGAAGGTGCCCACCATACTTAGAGAGCAGCAAGTACACTCTCTATGACTGGTGGAAGCGGAGCAGTCATCAGAGGATAAACTGCTCTGCCTAAAATAGGGGCAAGGAGAAGTGGCAGAGCATTCTAGATCTGAGGACCTCCAGTCTTGGACAGTGGCCAGAGCAGCAAGGAACGGCTATGCCACATAGAGCAGTTTTTGGCATTTTTCCAGTTAGTTCCCCACATGTGTGCTTACTTCACAACATTTGACAGATCTTTGGAGACTAACATATATGAGCCCAGAGTCTTTGCAGGAAGGCAAAGTATATGCATTATTAGTAGATGAAGGTAATCATCTTTCTTATTAATTTAAACATGTATATGACCTCATGTATACTCATCAGTTGGTGAGGCTGAGAAAGTTCAAATTTCTTAGTGTCACTGTTTTCAAACATACAGGTAATTTTGTATTAAATTATGCTACATATTTGTTAATGGCAGTTCCAGGAGCAATTTGATTTCCCCATAAATTGTTTGCAAAGCATACCAGAGGATGGAAAACTTCTAGAAAGATTATATTTTGAAAAACTGATCCAAAACATACCATGTAAATTGTTCTTAGCTTAAGTCACGAGAAGCAATCCTTCCTTACCTAAATGTTTTGTGCTTTCCATGATCTCTCTTTCAATTATTTTTTGCCCTAGTAATTTATTTTCTGAAATGTTGACAATGCTTTAAAAGTATAATTACTCTAATTTTCTGCAAAGAACATGACAGATCAACAGTTGTTCTTGAGTTTTCTTTGTTCTTTTTTTTTCTATGTGTGTCTTTGTGTGCATGTGCATATGTTCATGTGCTTGCTTGCATCGAACACTTCTAGCAACATCTCTCAAAGAAAGCCACAATTCCAAATAAGAGGGTGTGAAAAGAATTTCTGAATTCTTCGTGAAGTAGAGTTTGAAAATAAGCCCTCTCTACAGTGTAAATTACATCCTGAGGATTTGTACATACCGGGAGCTCAATAAACAGTTGTTGAGTAATGGAATCACATTTTTATAAATTTAATTAGGGATTAAATTGAAAGCTCAACTGATCTGTTATCCAAGATGGTGCAAAAATTGTTTCTGTGGTTCCCCAACTTGACAAATTCAGTCTCTAGAACCAAGAAAAAGGATGGGTCCCACTATACCCTTAAGGTCTTGATTCCAATTGTATATGTTTATTTGGAGAATTCCTACTTATATCGAATTGAAAACTTGCCTCTCTGAAACATCACCCATTATGCCCAGTGATTTTCTATGAAGTATCGCAGAGAAAATCTACTACTTAACCTATATAAGATAACCTCAAATATTTTAGAGCAGTCATTATTTGCCCTCTCAGGGACTGCTTTTCAGTTTAATATCTCCAATTTCAACCACTATTTCTATACCCTTCACCACCTAGGCCATTCTTCCTTCTATTTCATCCAATGGGTCATAACCTTGTTAAATTTTAATCCTTAGAATTAAATGCAAAGTTTCTGATAATAACTAATCAGTATTCATGATTCACTCTTTCAATAAATATTTTATGAGCACCTATTATAAGCCAGCTATTACAGTAAGGACTAGTGGTTAAACAAGACTGGTAGCCTTTACCAGTCTTAGGAGTCTTGGAGTCAAAGATCGTGCTGGGATTGTGGCAGAGATAACCATATTAATACCAAATTACAACTGTGGTAAGCTTACAATCAGAATCGGGATGAAATGTCTTTTTCTGGACATTATACTACAGAGATCTAATATTACGTTGGTGTTTTTAACATCCACATAGAAATTGTAATTAAAATAAACTAGTGGTCATTCACATTTTTGTATAATTTTCTAATAAGGTCAGCCATAAAAGTACACACATCTGGTGTTGAATTTCTCAGAGTGTGTGAAAGAAGCAAAACCAGAAAAGGAAAAGCCTAAGGGAAAACATGATAAAACATCTCTAGATTTCTGATAAATTGTAATTTGTAAAAAGAAACATATGCTTAAACAGAAAACAAAAATAAAACCTCAGAAAACATATACTTCAAAGCAAAGAATTTTGTTTTCCCTTGAGACAACACAGCTCAGTGGACAGAAAACTGAAATTAGAAAACTGGATATCAATCTATATAGTTTAGGCTAAAATCACTTACTCTCCTTGAGGCTTAATATCCTTATCAGAAATATGGAGCTTAAAATTTCCCTTCTTTCCTGATTATCATCAGGAGTGCTAATTCATTTGATAATGTTTGAGAATAAGATGAGATAATGTATGAAAATGAGTTAAAAATAATGAGCCACAATGCAAAGGTAACTATTTGTTTTTACAGAAGAAGGGGAGAAATTGTAATTACAGCCAATACAGAATAGCAGGTGTTGACTTATTCTCTTACCATAAACAGCAATAAAATGGTGTTGTCATGCACAGATAATGCAGAGCTGTGATCCTTAAAAAGAGGAACACGTGCCAGGTAAACTTCATATTTACCTCAGCTTCTCATCTGGGGACAATTTCCAAACTGAACCAGAGAGAACAGAGACAAATATAGAGCAACAGTATTGCTGAGCAGAGAAACAGAGATCAGAAGAATTTGGGGCTGCTAAGGTAGCTGAAATTTATGAGATAGAATCTGAGGAAGAGAGACATAGGTAGAGAAGGACATCCAGAAATCTACATGGGGTCTCTCTTGATTCTTTTATGAAGTACTAAGTTGCATTTGCACAGGGTGTGACATCATGGGGTCTGAAAGAGATATAAATGGAAGCTGAATAAAAATTCTAGAGGTTTCTCAGTTCTGAGAGTACTGGAGTTCTAACCAGTCAGAGTAGATAATCATCACTAAAAAGCCATTGACTTTCAGACTTCAGAAAGACCAAGTTTTAGGAGTAAGACTGCTCTAGACATGACTAATCCTTGACAGGATCAAGCTGATCTGTTAGTAAGTCAATCATGCCAGAAAAAAATTTAATATTCTTTAAAAGAGACTACATAATTTGGATTTAAGCAATCTAACTTCTACAGTGTCTAGTATACAAACAAAAATACTAGACATTAATAAACAGAAAAATAAAGAATAGGCAAACAGTAGACACAAGATGAAATGGAAAAAAAAATCACAGATTGGGCACTGCTGAAGAATATATCAGTGAATTGAAGACAGGCCATAAAAATTGTGCAAACTGAAGCAAAAACTAAAAAAATGTAAACACAAAAGGCCTCACTGATGTGTAGGTCAATATGGAGCACAGGTAAATATATGTAAAAATATTTTTAAAAATTAGCCCACATATCCAACAAACATAAAAAAGAAAACAAAAAACACAATTTGGGTAAACACAAAGGAAAGCACACTTAGGCATATTATTGTGAAATTGCTAAAGCTCAAAGATAAATAGAAAAGCCTTAAATGGAGCCAAATAAAAGACACATTATATACAGGAAAAATATAACAAGAGAAATCATGACTTGTATAGGAAACTATACATTTCAGAAGACAATTGAACATTTTTAAATGACGAAAGTTTTTTAAAAAAAATATGTCACTCTAGAATTCAATACATTGCACAAAAAATTCCTTCAAAAAAAAAAAAAGAAAAAAAAACATTTTTGCTAAACAAATGCTGAGAGAAGTTTTCACCAGTAGATTTAAAATTCAATATTGAGGGCTTCCCTGGTGGCACAGTGGTTGAGAATCCTCCTGCCAACGCAGGGGACACAGGTTCGAGCCCTGGTCCAGGAAGACCCCACATGCCGCGGAGCAACTAAGCCTGTGCGCCACAACTACTGAGCCTGCGCTCTTGAGCCCATGAACCACAACTACTGAGCCTGCGTGCTGCAACTACTGAAGCCCATGCGCCTAGAGCCCGTGCTCTGCAGCACGAGAAGCCACAGCAATGAGAAGCCCGAGCACCGCAACAAACAGTAGCCCCCGCTCTCCACAGCTAGAGAAAGCCCGCGTGCAGCAACGAAGACCCAGCACAGCAAAAAATAAATAAAATAAATAAATTTAAAAAAAAATTCAATGTTGAAGGAAGTTCTTTTGAAGGAACAGGTACCATATAAAAAATCAGTTTGAAGGAATGAAGAGAAGGAATGATTAATATGTGGTTAAACATGAAATATGCTTTTATAGTTTTTCTTAATTTTTAAAAGACAATTGAATGTTTAAAATAAATATTAATAACAATGTATTTTGAGGTTTATAACCTCAAAATAGGTAAATGGTATGAAACAATAGCACAAAAATAGAAGTATAAGGAGAAATATATTGTCATCAGATTCTTACATTAAGAGGTGATAGAATACTACTTTGAGGCAGATAGTAAATTAAAGATGTATCTTTCTTTGAAAATAAAAATAAATGATGGAGGTGTATTTAAATATGTAATATAGGAGATAAAGTGAATTTCTAAAGGTCCATTTTAGAATAATCTAACAGAGGGCAGTTTATTTAATGAGCCAGGAACCTCCTGATACCAAACAATAGGGAAAAAAGAAATAAAGAACAAGTGGCACCATAGAAGACAAATAGCAAGATGAAAACTTAAACCCAATCACAGTCATAATTATATTAAATGCAAATAGACTAGACACTCCAATTAACAGATAGATAATATGCAACTTGCCAGAAACACAAACAATGCTCAGCTCCCAATACAGCACCACTCCAGGAGAAGACCATCCACTTAGTGTCAGTTTGACAACTTTAGACCTCCTTCACCCTGAATGATTCATCTTGACTGGAATTGCCATATTCTGTATACCTTTGCCTTTTCTGCTTCATAGAACCTCAGCCAGCACCAATATGTATGTGCTTACAGAGTATCATCTACAAGCACAAACACTGCATGAAACCAAGGGACTTATGTTATAGCAAGAGGTATGGCTATGGGTATACAACAATGGGATCTACTGGTCCTGATGCATACAATACCTCCCAGAAGCTGCCAGAATGACCTTGCAATAGAATGGCTTAATGAAGTTGCTGATGAGGCACCAGCTCAGATATGTTACTATGTGTGAATGAGTACCACCCTCAAGGATGCAATATATATGCTTAATTCACGACCAATGTATGGGGCTGTATCTTCAATTAATAGACATCATGGGTCCAAAAAGCAAGATGTGAAAGTGAAAGTGTTTACCTGTTTACCATCACTTTTCTTAATCCATTCTCCTGGTCCTTGCAACATTGAACTCTGCAAAGGTCTTTGGAGATCCTGTTTATCCAAATGGTTAACTTCTCCAATTGTGCCAACAACAGTCTCAATAGATTTTATTCTCTGGCTACTGCCTGGGCACTCTGAACTCATGCCAAGAAACCAGCAGAAACCCAGAAGAGTCCCTGACTTGAAGGGGTTAGTCCCTGGTTACCACCAGGAGACAGAGCTGCTGTTACACAATGGAGAATAAGTTTTGCACTCAGATGACATACTTGAATATTTTTGGTGCCTCCTTTGCACAATTTTATCAGTTAATGAATAAATGTAGCAGCCACATCCAAAGAATGGCATGGTGACGGGCTCTCGGTACCCTCAGATAAGAGGTTCTTTATTATGCTACCAAGTAAACCTCTTAAAAGATTTGAGTTGCTAGCCAAAGGTGAGAGGAATCTCTTGAGGATGGAGATGATGAATATCAGTTGTGGCCAAAAGACTCACCTGAGTGATAGAGGCTATAGTTCATCCCACTAAACTTTCTTTTACACATTTCCTCTGGGAAATAAGGCCCACCAGAGTCCTGACGGATCTGTTCCCAGGAATTTTATGAATTAAGTGGATCCAAGTGGCACAAAGGATGAAATATAGTAAATGCAGTCCTGTGCAACCCAGCACCTCAGCCCTTTAATACTAAAGGAATTATTCTCCTAGCTGCTGGAAATGTTGGCAGATAGCTGTCAGATGTGAGCTCTTCAGCAAATTGCTCTCAACTAAAGAGAACCACCTCATCTAAGGCTATACCTCCTCCTCCTGTGACCTAAAATCAACAACTGACTGAAACAGGGTGATAGAAGTCCAGTCACTTTGCTCTAGTTCAGAAGTTTTAAGGTCTATCCTAGATTTTGATATGTATTCCCATCAGATCAGTTGAAGCCTTTGTGGTGACTGCATTTTTTGACCAACTTCTAACTAATCCCACTTTCATGGCTTTCACCATAGGTTTATCCCAAGAGAACATGCTGCAATAAACTTCCTGCAAGTTAATCTGTCTCAGAGTCTGACCTGTGACACCTATAAACAGAAAACTGTAAAAAACTTTGCTGAAAATAAATTAAAGAATATTTAAATAAATGCAAAGGTACATTAATAAGTTATAAGACTTAATATTGCTAAGGTGTCAAATATTCCAAGGTGTCCTTTGAATTCAATATAACCCCATTAAAATTTTTGTAATATTTTTGGTAGAATTTCACAAGGTGATTCTAAATTGTGTATGTAAATAAAAAGTATTTAGATGGTCTAAAACAATCTTGGCAAAGATAGATTTAGAGGATTTACGTTTCTTGACTTCAAGACTTTGAATAAAGTACATTAATCAAAACAATTTAGGTTGGTATAAGTATGAACAGATAGATTCGATGAAACTAAAGAGAGAGTTGAGAAACAGACCCAATTTGTACACTCAATTAATTAATTTTCAACAAAAACACTAAGTGCAATTTAATGGAGAATAAAAAGCTTCCCACCAAATGATGCTAAAACAGACATTCATGTGGAAAAAAGTGAACATCACTACCTTATTTCATACAAAAGAATTAATTTGAGATGGATCATAGATTTAAAAGTACACACCAAAGTCATAAAGCTTGTAGAAGAAATTATTGAAGAATTTCCCAAAACACTTTGTTTCTTAGGTAGGACACACAATGCATTAATCACAAAAAGAACAAAAAGATAAATTGGATTCCATCAATATTAAAACAGTTGCTCATATAAAACACTTTAAAAAGTGAAAAGCCTTGGGGGAAATATTTAGAATACTTGTGTCTGGCAAAGGAATTCTATCCAGTATATACCAAAACCTCTTACAATTTAATAACAATAAAGAGCCAAAATTTTAAAAATGAGCATAACACTTGAATAAACACCTCACAAAGGAACCTAAGGAAGATACACGAAAGGCAAATAAGCATGTAAAAAGGTGCTCTGCATCATTAGTGATCAAGAAAATGCAAAGTCAAACCGTAATGAGATATCACTTCACACAAATTAGAATGGTTGCAATTAAAATATTTGACAGCCTAAAATATTGGCTCTTGGAGCAACCAGAATTCCCATACACTGCGGGTGGAAAACTATTTGGCTATTTCTTACAAAGTTAAACATATACTTATCCTTTCATTTAGCAATTCAATTCCTTGGTATTTACCCAAGTAAATGAAAACATGTCAAACGAAAGATTCCTAGAAGATTGTTCATAGAAGTTTTATTCATAATAGCCCAGAGCTAGAAACAATACAGATGTTCAACAGTAAAATGGATAAACAAATAGTGTATTCACACAATGGAATACTACTCAGTAATAAAAAGAATGAACTACCGATACACTCAAGAACTTGGACGATTCCAAAAAATATCCCACTTACATGAATTTCTAGAACAGACAAAACTAATGCATCATGATAGAAATCAGAAAATAACTACCTCTGAGGTATTAATTGACTAAGAAGGGCAAGGAAAAAAAATCCTGAGGTGATGGAAATGTTCTATCTTGATAGGGGTGTGGGTAACACAGGTGTATTTTTCATATACTCTACACTCAAGATTAGTGTATCCCACTATATAAAAACTATACCTCAAAAAATTTAAAAATAGGAAGTAAAATTATATGTCAAGAAAGTACTAAGGGGCAACACATTGCAACATTTCTGGGAAGGTCAAGACCAAATTATAAGTTGGTCGTTTTTAGTGACCACATAATTCAATTTTATCTTCTCTTCCTCCTTGTTAAATGTCCTTCTTTTTCTCATCAGTCAGGAGATAAAATTTGGTGAGCATCCATTATAGATGAGGCACTGTAATCTCAGGTTTCCTATATCTGATATGTCATGGCAGATAGCTAACCAGTTAATTAAGTTACAAGTTGTTTGAATGTAATATGTTTCCTTTTCTTTACCATTTGCAAGAAGATTGGAAAAATTAATAGGGAAGAAAAAATCAACAGTTGGTAATTTTTCAGTCAGTGATAAAATGGTTGGGAAGATATTTTTTTGGTTGGAATATCCCTAGCCCCCATGAAAGGACTGAAGTCTTATATTCTTCATGTTGAATCCTTTCCATCTCTCAAAGAGTTTGATGGAAATGAAAAAACAAAACAGATTCATTTCACAGTAGTTTTACTTCACTGTGTCATGTAGAGCATGCTTCCCGGCAGTTGAAGTGTCATTGGAAAAGCTTGATAAATATGTGGATTTTGAGCCCTAATCTTGCAGATTCTATTTTAGCAAGACTCTGCAGTCAAGTTCTTAAAATAGTATTACAGGGAGTTAGATTTTAGAAATAAATACACAAAGACTCTTTGAAGAAAAGAGAAAGTTTTATATGAGAGATTGCTATAGACTGTTTGTGCCACCCCCAAACTTCATCTATTGAAAATTAACCCCCAACCTGATGATATTTGGAGGTGGAGACTTTGGGAGGTGATAGGTCATGAGGGTGGAGCTCTCATAAATGAGAATTTGTGTCCTTATAAAAGAGATCCCAGAGAGATCCCTTGCCCCTTTCTACCATGTGAAAACACAGATGGGTATCTATGAACCAGGAAGTGGGCCCTCACCAGAAAATGAATCTGCTGGCACCTTGATCTCGGACTTCCCAGCTTCCAGAACTATGGGAAATAAATTTCTGTTGTTTATAAGCCACGCTGTCTGTGGTATTTTGTTAAAGAAGCCCAAATAGACTAAGACAAAGATCATCATAGGCAAAAAAGTATAGCTGTATGAATGATTTCTCTCTTCCAAGGATTTACACCTCCCTCTTGGTTCTTTTGTCTTACTTCAGTCTCCATGGACACATGGTTGTCTCCTTACTGCAAGACCCAGACGTGGACAAAAGCTCCTTTCCCATCTTGCTCCTTGCTTAACAAAGAAAAGCTAAACATTTGAAAATAACTTCACTAAGAACTAAGGAGCAAGTAAAGGAAAATAAAGAAAATACAAAGTTAGAAAAGGCTTAGCCTAATAAAACACAGATTTCCGATCCAAACATAGCTGAATTGAAGCCACAATTTAATTGAAGCCACGGTCCAATTTACCAACATTCAGGCCACGGTTTTACTTCCTCCAACACATTCTACTGATTAGAGATTTGCTTAGGTTTGAAATAAAAACAAAAAAAGAGCACTCCTTTTAAACTTACAAATTACTCCTCAGGGAGGTCAAACCTATCGTAAATTTTAATCAGATAATCTTGTGTTGTTTTGCTTCTTTTCCTAATACAAAGCTGAGATAATTGGAGAGGAGCAGGGTTAAGCAGCCAATTTTGGAGCAAGAAACACAGCAGGGTAACAGGTCAGAGTGTGATCTTTTAGCAACTCCTTGTATGCCCATGCTAGAGACCCAAAATGTTCTTTACAAAGGAACTTATCCTTCTTTTTTCAATCAGAGTCTCTCTTTTAGTCCTCCACCTTGAAATATGCTTCCTCTAATCTCCTGGATTTTTAATTCTCTTCTCATGGCCCCCTTCTGACCAGTGACCCAGTTGGTCAGTCTGTGACTTGGCTGTAAGTTACTCCCCTGGAAGGTTCCGCTCATTTGATTGGCTTTAATCTCTACATTCTGGCCTCTCCCCTGATCTTGGCCTAGACTCTAAAAGCACTGCACTACAGCCTAGTGTGTGCTCAGGGATCCTCCTTGTCTGGAAGTTGACTCAGATGCATGAGGACATAAACTATAGAACTCTGGGTGAGGAGTGCTCTCAGGGCACTCAGTATTGAGTAAGGATCGTGTGTGGGGATTCTAAGTTGAAAAGGAGCAAAGGAAGTGAAGGAAGAGACTGATAGAATTTTTTTTGACCCTGGGAATTACATTAGCTTGCAACACGTATCAAATCATTTTGCTTTCTCTAATGACATGAACGCCAGAGGTTCTGACCCCAGGGATATTTAAAGTAATACTTAAAGATAATTAATAGATTCGCTCTGCTTTTCCTCTGTCACCTTGAACAGACCTTCTTTTTCTCATTCTCAAGATATAATCCTTGGCTTTTTGCTCTTTCCTCTCTCTGCTCTATATAAATCATTCTTCCATTTACACATTTTCAAATTCTGTCTCTATGCTTTTGATTTCTCACTGTGTAATGTATATTCAGTACTATTCCTTCTACACTCTATTTTCCTTAAAAATAAATGTTACTTGACCTGTGGCTTCCAATAGCTACTTTCCTCCTGCTGATAGAATTATTTGCTGACAAATTTATTTGAAAGTCTAGAATTATTTGCTGATGAAATTATTTAAAAGACATTACATCCAAAGCACATGTTTTCTTTTCCCTGGTTTCTTACATACTGCCATCTGGTTTCTGTCCCTGCTCTATTTCCATCTACAATCTCTCTTAGACCTCTTTGCTACATTAAAAACTATGAAGGCTGCTTCATTAAAAACCATGAAAAAATTTTAGTAAACTTCCCTCCTTCCAGAGTTGCCAAGACCAAGTGGAGCAGGGGTATACAATGAAGAAAAATAGTACTAGCAAGACTAAGTATAAATTGAAAGCTGCTCCACTCCTAATGAAAAATAACACACCTTTACTGAGGTCCTACTATCTCCAAGACACTTTATTTAAATGCTAGAGAAATAAAGGTGGAAAAAAAAGGATGGGTTGTTGACTTCTTGGGTGATTGATGAGTTATTGATAAGAATTCAAGAAATTATAATGTGAGTTTTTTCTGAGTGAATGTGAGTTCTAAAACTCCACTTGCAAAGGCCTAATAGATGTTTCATACACTAACATGCATGTTGAAATGCATGTTGAGCAAGTCCATTCTTACAGTATATGTACCTGCTCTTTTCTACCAATGAAGAGAGATTACATGTGTGACTTATGGCAATAACAAACAAGGTATGAACATCCTAGGAGATACTTGATATATTTCTCTTTGGGTTTATAACTAAGTACAGGTATGATTTTAGAGAGTCAAGTTGACACTTTCTGACATTTACAAATAGTCATTGAATTACATTATTGATTAAAATATCAATAATTACTGGTTTTTTATTAAACTGTTTATGTTTTGTTTTGTAAAATCCAATTATAAAATTGAACAAAAGTGTTAAAAATTATTATTGAAAGAGAAAAGATATAATGTAAAAAATTACTAAATAAACATAACTGCTGCTCAGAAAACAAACAAAAACAAAAACAAAAAATATAAAGCTTTGAGCAAGTTAGTTTAAAACAATTAAGCTTCAACACTATTGTCACTTTGGGCCAGACCATTCTTTCCTGTGAGAGGCCGCCCATATTGCAGGGTATTTAACAGCACATCTGGCGTCTACCTACTAAATGCTGGTAGCACCCCTCTTCTTTCAGGAATGATAATCAGAACTGTCTCTAGACATTGCCAAATGTCCCCTGGAGGGAGCACAACTTGTCCCCAATTTTGCACCACTGGTGTAGATGGGATCACATAAGATGGAGAAGTCCAAATCCTGTTTTTAACATATAGAAACAAAAAATAACATTCAGGGGGCTTCCCTGGTGGTACAGGGGTTGAGAGTCCACCTGCCGATGCAGGGGACACGGGTTCGTGTCCCGGTCCGGGAGGATCCTACATGCCGCAGAGCGGCTGGGCCCGTGAGCCATGGCCACTGAGCCTGCACGTCCGGAGCCTGTGCTCTGCAACGGGAGAGGCCACAACAGTGAGAGGCCCGCGTCCCGCAAAAAAAACAAAAACAAAAAGCACATTCAGAATACATAATTTTTATTTTATGATAATTTCCTATTTTTAAATTTTAGAAATACATTTTCCAATTTTAGGTTTTTAGAAAATGTTTACAATGAGGACACATCTCACTAAGCAAACTACTTCAATAGTTATTAACACCTCTTTGTACATTTACTGCTTTAAACCACATAGTTTTTCCACATTATGAGATCCTTTGACATATTGAGGTAAATTTTAAATAATCTTAACTAATCATATAGGACTTTATGAATCTGAACTGTGGGCTGTACCATTATCTATATATTTTAAAATAGCATAATTTCGGCTTCTGTTTATGCTTTAAATTCATTACAATATTTTTCATTTATATCAATTTCAATAGTGGTATTAGGATAACCTCAAGAAATTAAAATTTTCAGTTACTTGTAAAGGTACCACTTTCTCACAAAAACAAATCTGGATATAAAAATAAAATAGTGAAATAATTATCCTACCTCTGACAAATGGGGGAGAAGTAGTTATTCATTAATATTGCTTTTGTAATAATAGTGGTAATGATGTACATTATACTTTTAATTTCATTTTCTGGTCATCACCATGCTAGCTCTAAGTCAGGCTCTTACCCCATCCTTAAAGAAACAGCAGGAGTGATGGTTCTCAGATTTTTCTGCCTCAACTTTTTTCAATTAGTAATAATAGCTCAAAATGGCTAGGATTTTCACTGGGATGAGGGGGGTGGATTAAACACATGCTCTGTCAGGAAGGGGTTCTCAAATTCTCACCTGTGGTTGCACATGAGTACCTCTTTGATACTGAATACTGATATCTAGATCTCATCCCTGGGGAATTTAATTTAATTTGTCTGGGGAGGGGCCTGGTCGTGTTATTTATTGAACTCTCTGAATGAGTCTAATATATAGCCAGGATTGAGAAACATTACTGGAAGAGAATAGAGCTCAACTATGAAAAAGCTATGTGTAGTTTAAAAAAGTCCTTTGGTTAATTTTCATGGACCTTCTTTTTTTTTTTGATTAATAGTGCTCTTTATTAAACTGTATTTATAATATGCCATTTAAAAACTAGCACAATGCAAGAGTACATTCAGCCATTTCTATAAGATGTATTATTCGTAGGAAGTGACCTCATATTGTCTTCTGACAAAGTCCATGGTTGAAGGATGAGCTGCACTGTAGGATATAACTGGTGTAGCGCTGCTTCTTTCTTTTGTTTTTATTCATTTTTATTGGAGTATAGTTGCTTTAGAATGTTGTGATAGTTTCTCCTGTACAGCAAAGTGAATCAGCTACACGTATACATATATCCTCTCTTTTTTGGATTTCCTTCCCATTTAGGTCACCACAGAGTTTCATGGACCTTCTTTAAGGGACCATCCCAAGAATGAATTGTCCATGAACCAAAGATGTCTCCTCTCCTCTCCTCTCCTCTCCTTTCCTCTCTCTCCTTCTCTCTCTTTCTCCCACTCCCACCCCAAAGATGGAACCCCAATTAAAAAGGTACTTTACAATGCAGCATTGGAAAGATTCGCATGGAATAGGATGCTTTCTTTAACATTAGGATTTAATCTGGGAAGATGAGGCCCAGGGTCGTTACCAAAAAGGAATTTCTCAAAAGAGTGGGGACAAACACAAAAGCCTCTGTCCCTGAGGATGGATTTGGGGAACTTCTCTGGCCCATAGATCTATCCAAGACACTGAACAGTTTCTGCCATTGTGAGCTATGTATTCTAGACACCGAAAGTCACTCTGAGAGCCTGACTGTACTAGCTGCCGTGTCAGCTCCCAATCCTATTTTATGTATGCTCCAAACTACAAAACATCTTCCTTGTAGGACTGTGTGGCTGCAATAAATTTGGTTAATATTTCTACATCTCTTTTATCATCTGTAAAATAAAGTAAATAGACTAGATAATTACCAAAATCGATTCCTGCTCCAATAATTTACATTCTTTCTTTGCAAGATTTTTTGCAAAGTAATTATTGTTATGAGCTTTGAAATCCCAATGACACATATTAAGTTAAATTAAAAGGTCTTGGATATTTCTCTGCCTTCAAAGTTAATCATGGACCCTCATATTCTCCTCCTCCTCTTCTTCCAGTTCTGTTTTGCTTTGGCATTTCCTTTTCTGAGATAGTTAAGGCAGGGAGATAGACTACTAACTTTCTATAGAGGGAAATTAATGGGCTTAGTGTGAAACACAGAAGATAGGGAGTAACAACTGAAGTAACAAAAAAGAGAGAGGAGGAAATGAGATCATAGACACCAAATGCACATAATTCTTAAAGATAGGAACTTGCACTAATGAGGTGTCAGCAAGGTCAAGTAGATAAGTACTAAACTTAGAGGTTTCTGGTTACATGGGCATTTGAGTTTGTAAATGGATTGCACACTCTCCTCCAGCCCCCAACCTCAGAAAGCTGCCACAATCTCTCCTGCTGCTTTGACAACTCCCCTTAGCCCTTCTCTTCCTGCAGAGAGTCATGAGTAATAAAGCCAAGGCCCTGCAAAGATGCCCCTCACCCTCACTGTGGGCAGGTGCTGTCATTCAAAATATACCCAAATTCCGTGGAGAAGAGGACATTATCACAGCATTGCAATCGATCTCCTCACTGCTAAAGAAGTTAAATCCACGTGACCTATATTCATGTACAGATTAGCTCAGATGGAAGAATGAAGACTAGTGACAGTGAATCATGCTGTAAATACAGGAGTTCATAAATAAATAAAATGCCTCTGGGTAGAAAGCTCAGAGTTGAAATAAAAATGATAAAATGAAAAAAAAGAAAAATATAAAAAACATAAAACTTTGGGGGAACTGGTATAACAATTTTTTCCAATACCTGTAAATATATTTTTGCCATGGATAGACCACCTGAGGGAGGTTGCACCAGTAGCTGAGTGACAGATACAACCTGAATTGGGGGACTTAGATAATTCTGTTTTGGTCAACTCCTTCAAAAAATAAAATACGCTAATTGTAAAAAAGTTTCAAAATTAATGACAAAAAAAACCCCTTATTTTAGCCCCCCAATCCTAGTCTCTAATAGTAACCACTGTTACAAACTGTGACACTGTGTGTGCCAAAGTCACACACACACGTGTGCAGTTGTCCCTTGAACAGCATGGACTTAAACTGCATGGGTCCACTTACACGTGGATTTTTTTCAGTGGTAAATACTACAGTGCTATACAATTACTGTGCAGAAGGTTGACGCCCCAACTACCCCCCATTGTTCAAGGGTCAATTGTATACACATGTGTACGTATATATAGACACGCATATATTTCAAATATGCTTATATTTCACATATAGCTACTAATATAAATGTGTATTTACATCTTTACATTCACATATGCTTTTGATGTAAATGCAATCATATTTTCTACCTTGATGAACATTTCTCCTTTTTTTAATTCAATATAGTCCCACTTCCTTGGGTTAGATCCTGGCTCCATCACTTAGTATCTGTGTAACTTTAAGATATGTTCAAATTCTCTGTGCCTCAGTTTTTCCACCAAGAAACAGATGTAATAGTGGTATCTACTTCTTAAAGTTGTAATGAGGATTAAATGAAGGGCCATATAACAAGATCTTAGGATAGTGTTTGCACATCAAAGTGCTGTAAGAGTGTTAGTTATTATTTTGATAATCATCATCAATATCAATCATCTTCATCGTTACACATATGGATGGTGTGGTACTCTGCCCAGATCCCTTCTTCAGGACACTTCTGATGACTCATGACCCTTACTGGTAGTTACCCACACAGAACTGTTATGAACAAAGTTATGCTCACATTCCAGGGTATAATCCACAGCTAATGACTGGCTGATATGAGGACACAAATGCTCAGCCTCCTTAGCCTTAATTGGACAATTCTAAAGGGCCGTCCCAGATCCAGAGATCTCTGTAAGCTTATGTGACAACTTCTCCCTTTGCTCAATCCTGTTTTCCTCACTCACTTTATGCTTACAGATGTCAGTCCTGAGATCACTCACAAACTAATGTGCTGCATACAACTTCCTATCTCAGAATTTGAACTGTAGATCAACCTCTTCTTTGAGGACTGCAATTCATCCTGCTAACCCTTCTTCTGTAAGTTTGTCTAGGAAACTTGATGAGTCATAATCTTGAAGAAGCACTTCCCAAATGGAGTGAACTCAACCATAAAGTCTAAGGAGATCTGAGTAGCGCAAAGAGAGGACTGCAGTGTATAGTATGGGAAATGGCCCAGAACCCTCATCAGGGCCATAGAACTCACTCTTGGAAGCTCATAATATCAGCTGTTGACAGTTTTAGCTCAACTCCAAACTAAGAATCGCCCTCAGTCACAAAGAATTCCCTTGCCCAGTGTTCCATCTCAAGGTAGACCATGGCCAATGACTGTATGGTGTGGGAATACAATCCCCCTTCTCCACTTTACCACATTCTGTAGAACTCTGAAGGACCATCCAAGGTCAGGGTTTTTGGTAGTATCAATTACAGCCTTAGTTATACTTACACTGCAGGTCAGATTCTCCTGTACCTAATCCTGCGTTTCTCACTCTTTCACTCCCCAGTAAAATTTCTGGACATGTCTCTCCATCTCAGAATATGTTTCCAGGAAACCTAAACTAAGATATCATATCATGAGTATCTTTCTATGCCAATAGATAAATATCTGTCTCATTAAAGTGCCTGCATAATTTTCCATTGTATTTATAATTTATAGTGGCATAATTTATATAACCAGCAAGTTAGGTCATTCTTTTTTTTTTTCATAAGCTAACCTGCTGATACCCAAAGTTTATAATAATACAAAGACTTGCAGGCCAATTTTATTTTAAAATATTAATACAAAATTCATAAATCAACATTGGCAGAAATAATCTCACACAGTAAAGTCATGGATTAAGTTCTGATGTCATCCAATAAAGCAAAAATAAAAGATAACAAAAATTACTCTTTAAAAGTCTCTATATTGCTTTTAAAGTACAGTGCATATGGATTTGTGTCTATAACTTTGTGCAGTAATATGTGTTTATAAATGTTTAATGTATACAGCGTTTCCTCCAACACTGGAATAATTTACTGCTTCTTTGGGTGAACAACAGATAAAGTCATTGGCTTGGTATAAGAACTATGTCATATATTAAATACTTTAAACATTAGAGTCACATGCAGCATGAAGAAAGAGAAAATTAATGTTTACCAAGGCTTGATTTGTGACCCAAGATATGCTCTATCCTGGAGAATGTTCCATGAGCACTTGGGAAGAAAGTGTATTCTATTATTTTTGGATGGAATGTCCTATAAATATCAAGTAAATACATCTTGTTTAATGTATCATTTAAAGCTTGTGTTTCCTTACTTAGTTTCATTTTGGATGATCTGTTTATTGGTGAAAGTAGAGCGTTAAAGTCCCCAACTATGATTGTTTTTCTGTCGATTTCCCCTTTTATGGCTGTTAGCAGTTGCCTTATGTATTGAGGTGCTCCTATGTTGGGTGCATAAATATTTACAATTGTTGTATCTTCTTCTTGGATTTATCCCTTGATCATCTTGATCATTGTTTAGTGTTCTTCTTTTTCCCTTGTAATAGTCTTTATTTTAAAGTCTATTTTGTCTGATATGAGAATTGCTACTCCAGCTTTCTTTTGATTTCCACTTGCATGGAATATCTTTTTCCAACCCCTCACTTTCAGTCTGTATGTGTCCCTAAGTCTGAAGTGGGTCTCTTGTAGACAGCATATGTACAGGTCTGTTTTTGTATCCATTCAGCCAGTCTATGCCTTTTGGTTGGAGCATTTAGTCCATTTACATTTAAGGTACATATCGATATGTATGTTCCTATTATCATTTTCTTAATTTTTTTGGTTTGTTATTGTAGGTCTTTTCCTTGTCTCATGTTTCCTGCCTAGAGAAGTTCCTTTAGCATTTGTTGTAAAGCTGGTTTGGTGGTGCTGAATTCTCTTAGCTTTTGCTTGTCTGTAAAGCTTTTAATTTCTCTGTCGAATCTGAATGAGATCCTTGCTGGGTAGAGTAATCTTGGTTGTAGGTTTTTCCCTTTCATCACTTTAAATATGTTCTGCCACTCCCTTCTGCTGGCAGAGTTTCTGCTGAAAGATCAGCTGTTAACCTGATGGGGATTCCCTTGTATGTTATTTGTTGTTTTTCCCTCGCTGCTTTTAATATTTTTTCATTGTATTTAATTTTTAATAGTTTGACTAATATGTGTCTTGGAGTGTTTCTCCTTGGATTTATCCTGTATGGGACTCTCTGTGCTTCCTGGACTTGATTGACTATTTCCTTTCCCATATTTGGGAACTTCTCAACTATAATCTCTTCAAATATTTTCTCAGTCCATTTCTTTTTCTCTTGTTCTTCTCGGACCCCTATAATTTGAATGTTTTTGCATTTAATGTTGTCCCAGTGGTCTCTAAGACTGTCCTCAATTCTTTTCATTCTTTTTTCTTTATTCTGCTCTGCAGTAGTTATTTCCACTATTTTATCTTCCATGTCACTTATCCGCCCTTCTCCCTCAGTTATTCTGCTATTGATTCCTTCTGGAGAATTTTTAATTTCATTTATTGTGTTGTTCACTGTTATTTGTTTGCTCTTTAGTTCTTCTAGGTCCTTGTTAAATGTTTCTTGTATTTTCTCCATTCTATTTCCAAGATTTTGGATCATCTTTACTATCATTACTCTGAATTCTTTTTTTAGGTAGACTGCCTATTTCCTCTTCATTTGTTTGGTCTGCTGAGTTTTTACCTTGCTCCTTCATCTGCTGTGTGTTTTTCTGTCTTCTCATTTTGCTTAACATACTGTGTTTAGGATCTCATTTACACAGGCTGCAAGGTCATAGTTCCCAGTGTTTTTGGTGTCTGCTCCCAGTGGGTAAGTTTGGTGCAGTGGGTTGTGTAGGCTTCCTGGTGGAGAGCACTGGTGCCTGTGTTCTGGTGGATGAGGCTGGATCTTGTCTTTCTGGTAGGTAGGACCACGTCCGGTGGTGTGTTTTGCAGTGTCTGTGACCTTATGGTTTTAGGCAGCCTCTCTGCTAATGGGTGGGGTTGTGTTCCTGTCTTGCTAGTTGTGTGGCATAGGGCATCCAGCAGTGTAGCTTGCTAGTCGTTGAGTGGAGCTGGGTCTTAGTGTTGAGATGGAGATCTCTGGGAGAGCCTTCACCGTTTGATGTTATGTGCAGCCGGGCGGTCTCTGGTGGACCAGTGACCTGAACTCGGCTCTCCCACCTCAAAGGCACAGGCCTGACACCTGGCCAGAGCACCAAGACCCTGTCAGCCACGTGGTTCAGAGGAAAAGGGAGAAAAGGAAAGAAAGAAAGAAAGAAGAAAGAAGGAAAGAAAGAAAGAAAGAAAGAAAGAAAGAAAGAAAGAAAGAAAGAA